>NW_015626872.1:18733-32457 GCF_001515625.1 Sinocyclocheilus rhinocerous
TATGTGAGATACTCTACACGATAGACATTTGGACTGCTGTGTGTGTATTTGAGCTGAGAACTGATCGCGCGCTGTATATGAGAACTGAAGAAGTGGCGCGTGCGCGAGAGAGAGCACAGGTCAGCAACGTGATCCGAACCTGTCTCGAGCTATCACAGACGCTACGATATTTTCAAACCTGTTTGATATTATCGCCACACAATCTTGTAATGTGAGCGACACAATGACAAGGTGGAACTAATCTAGCCAATCACAGTGCAGATGGTATAAACACTCTTATCATGCATCTTTATGAACGGACACGAAAAGCCACAAATTAATCCAATCAACTTACTAGAAATACATTTAACAAATGCATATTGTGTATATAATACCACGTTTCATTGTACCGTTTAATTACCTCCAACTCTTTCTGCAGTACTGACAGTCCTTGTCCACATCTTCCAAGCCATTGTTTCTGCTATATTCTCTTTTGTCGTGGTTTCTTTCTTTCGGCTAAAATAACTGCACATACCAATTGAAGGGCCAGTTGATCGTCCATGCTTTAAAATATGGCCTATAATCACTAATTTCTCGCGAGAATTTATTTTCGTTGATGGTCGGGAACACCTCTTCACTGAATGTTTTATAGTGTGTACCTCATTAGCGTTGTGTAGTAGGTGCGCAGCTATGACAAGACAACGACAGATGAGAACAAATCTTGTGTAGTGTGAGCAACACAGTGAATCGGCTAGTCTTTCAATCCTGTAGTGTGAGCCCGGCTTTAGACGACAAAGTTGAGAACTCAAATCTCCTGAAGCTAGTTGTCTTAAATTCTCAACTTTTTTTTTTTTTTTTTTTAACGTTTGTGTGACCCTCTCTGTGAAAGTCAGGCTAAACTCTCAAAATCTAGGTATGACATAAGCATCAAAGTTTGACTTCAAACATTAATTTCACTATGATTTCAATATTTGACATGGCCTTACTGAGTCGATATTAAGGTTACGTTTTCATAGAATGTTCTTTACCTTATGAAGGATAATTTTATGTAGAAAACAGTAAATTACAAAAAAAAATGGCTTTAGCTGGGTTTTCACAGCCAGGGCCAGACAGACACACGCGCACACACACAGACATATTTCCATTCACTTTCTTTGAAGTTGAAAAAGCATCAGGCAGGGTAGTATGGAAAATATCCTAAAGAGTAATAGTTTATTTTCCCTAAATACCCTGATTAGACATTTGAAACGTTATGTGGTGTAAACTCAAGGACCTATTGGTTCTTGTTTCAGGAAGAAAACTTTGAACCTAGTTTTCGGAAATACCTACAGTACAGCAGTTTTCTGTCATTGTTGAGCCACAGGTTCTGATGAACCTCAACAAACAAAAACAGGGAAGGGCAGTGTTACCAAAACACTAACAAAACTCCAAAACACAGATGGCGGAAAAAATGTACGCAAGCTGCTGGAACCACAGAACACATCTGCCTGCAAATGCACGGTCCTGCACATATTTTCCTCCCACATTTAAAGTGTCATCGGAAGGGTTTCAGCATCTCAAACCCTTCCTGAATGTCAAAGAACAATCTCTCTGACTGTCATGAACTGCTTTAGTTCTTGGAGGACGATTAGGTACAGTGGGGTACAAAAAAAAAAACCCTGCACAGCCCTGTTAAAATGGCAGTTCTGAGATGTATGAATATACAATAATAAAAGAATGTCATTTTATAATAAGGTATGGTATTTGGAATGAACAAAGTACATTCGAAGTCTTATTGTACCCATAATTTAAGTAATGCTGATTAACCCTGAATTAAAATGACCTTTTAATGTCATCAAAAAGAGTAGACGGTCCAAGGAAACACAAACACACACTGTGGTGTGGGCACAACAATGTCATTACAATAAAACAAGGCACCTGTCAAAATAAACTTACAGTAATATGAGAAGCTGCATGAGATAGCAATATATGTATTCTAGAAAAATAAGGGTTTTTCTCTCTCTCCAGTTAGAGTCCAGAAATAAATCAAGTCGAAAAAAACTTGACATGAAGAGGGCTGTACATAGGAGATCCCCAATATGATCAATCTGGAACTCTTTTGTAAGGATGAGTGACAAAAAATGACAAATCAAGAAGTTGATTCTTATTCAAAAATACTGGCTGCTGTATTAAAAGGAAAATGTGTTTCAAGCAAATAAGAGTTGAGGGGTACGTTTGTGTAACAAAGTTATTTTAAGTATTTTATTTTTCTTAGTTTTTCCTTAAAAAAATCTATTTTATGATTTTGTTGGCATTAAAGGTGTAAAAAAAAGGTGTAAAAAGATTTAACATGTTTTATCTTGGATTATTTTTTATATTTCAAACAGCACTGGTTTTAACAGGGGTGTGTAGACTTTTTGTACCCACTGAATTTATGTTTAAGGGAAAGTGAGTTTAGCATATGTGACCCTGGACCACAAAACCAGTCATAAGGATGATTTTTTTTTTAAATTGAGATTTAATAAATGTGACCCTGGAGCACAAAACCAGTCTTAAGTCGCTGGGGTATATTTGTAGCAATAGCCAAAAATACATTGTATGGGTCAAAATTATTGATTTTTCTTTTATGCCAAAAATCATTAGGATATTAAGTAAAGATCATGTTCCATGAAGATATTTTGTAAATTTCCTACCGTAAATATATCAAAAATTTATTTTTGATTAGTAATATGCATTGCTAAGAACTGATGATGTATAAATCTCAATTTCGAAAAATTGACCCTTGTTATGACTGGTTTTGTGGTCCAGGGTCACAAATAAGCTTTCCATTGATGTATGGTTTGTTAGGATAGGACAACATTTGGCCGAGATACAACTATTTGAAAATCTGGAATCTGAGGGTGCAAAAAAATCAAAATATTGAGAAAATCACCTTCAAAGTTGTCCAAATGAAGTTCTTAGCTATGCATATTGATATTACCAATCAAGAATTAAGTTTTGATATATTTACAGTAGGAAATTTACTAAATATCTTCATGGAAGATGATCTTTACTTAATATCCTAATGATTTTTGGCATAAAAGAAAAATCGATAATTTTGACCCATACAATGTATTGTTGGCTATTGCTACAAATTTACCCGAGCTACTTATGACTGGTTTTGTGCTCCAGGGTCACATATAGTTAGCTCTTTTATATAATTGTATTATTTTCCTTTTCTCCACCTGTATGGTTTCTGTTGCCTACAAACTTGGGCACTTCTTTCACAAGAATTCTCTTGTGCGTACAAATATGAAATAATTCACAAAACTATTAGTAAATGAGAACCAATGTCCCGGCAGAAAATTAACACTCCATTTTTCTACAGATTTTGTTCTTGTAGTGCATGTAACAATGTTTTATCGGCATAAAAACTAATTATGTTGCATTGATGCTTTTAATGGAGTTGCTGCAGTTTTCCAAACATTTTCGCTTACATTTTCTTTCTTGGCTTCATGGCTTGACATGATTATTATTTTTTTTGTTTACATTGAAAAAGCTATGGGGGAAAAGTAGAGTTTATCACCCTCAACATCGTTTGCATGCAATAACAAAACATCATAAAGGCAAAGCTCATGGGGGTGCAGTACCTGTAAACTTCACAGCCGAGCAAATCCAGCACTGCTTTGTGGCAACAGACAAATTCTGTTCTGTTGTCCGCTGTCACGGGTTCTTTGGAAAGCAAGGAGAAAGTTGAGGCGAAGATGTATATTGAAACAAGTGCAACTTATCAATTACCAAATCAGTAACTTAAACAACCAAAGACACTGGGACCAATGTTCCCTCTAATTTTTTTTTTCTTACTGAGCAAAACTTTCTCTATTGGGTGGACATTTCGGGCACCTGAGCCACAACATTCTTTATACCATGTACAGCGCACACACCAAAAAGTGTGTAACTTTTAACTTTAATGTGCTATTTATATTTGATTTGACCCTTGATGTAACTAAATTATGTACATTTTAGGTTACCTGAGAAAACATTTTTTACAGTATAATACACTGCCATTCAAAAGTTTGGGATCAGTAAAGTTTTTAAAGACATTTCTTATGCTGGAATTAGTAAGCTAATTTTAGGCCTATAGTTTGAGCTCGTTTATGAAAGTTTGGGCTTTTAATCACATCTTTATGTGTAGATGAGAGGTTTTGATAGCTTTGTAAAGGCTTTTGCTCAATTTAAATGCTCATTAAGGCTGTAGCCTATCTATTTGATAAAAAATACTGAATATTATTTGGCAAAATAATATTGTGAAATATTATTGCAATTTAAAATAAACGTTTTCTATTTTAATATACTTTAAAATATAATTAATTCCTGTGAAGCAAAGCTAAATTTTCAGCATCATTACTCCAGTCTTCAGTGTCACATGATCTTCAGAAATCATTCTAATATGCTGATTTTTAAAGGGGGCATAGGATGCCCATTTTCCACAAGTTGATATGATTCTTTAGGGTCTTAATAAAAAGTCTGTAACATAGTTTGGTTAAAATTTCTCAATGGTAGTGTAAAACAAAAAACGGTCCAAGAGTGCACATTGGTGCACATAGGCCAAAAAAGCTCAATGTGGGTGCTCTACCACACAAAAATAAGAACGAAAACATCAAAGTAGGCACACCACAGCTCCAGAGATAGAGAAGTATTTAATTATGTTCTCACCACAAAAAAACCTTACACTCACTTCTTCTGTAGGTGAAGCTGCATTACGTATGATTCGCGTGAACATATACGCATTTATGTAGATCGGGGGCACATTCTCTTCAAAAACAAACGTAATCCACTGCGTCTTCAGCGGCTCAGATGTCAGGAGTAAATGACGACTTCAAACAACTTGTAAAAGTGCATGTAGCATCATATGACCCCTTTAATCAATGTTGGAAACAGTTGTACTGCTTAATATTTTTTTGGGACCTGTGATATTTTTGATAAATAAAAAGTTAAAAAGAACAGTGTTTATTTAAAATAGAGATTTTGTGTTACAATATACACTATTCAGAAGTTTGGGGTCAGATTTATTTTTTCTTTCTTTCTTTTTTAAAGAAACCTGAAAAACGTTTTAAGAAAGTTAAAGAAACTTTATTCAGCAAGGATGTGTTACATGGATAACATTGATAGTAAAGACTTATATTGTTAGAAAAAAATTCAGTTTTGAATAAATGCTGTTCTTTTTAACTTTTTATTAATCAAAGAATCAAAGAACAAAGTTGAACACAGGTTCCAAAAAAATATTAAGCAGCACAACAGTTTCACTGTTGTAAAACAGCATATTAGATCAGCAACACTGATAATAAATCAGCATATCAGAATTATTTCTGAAGGATCATGTGACACCGAAGACTGGAGTAATGATGCTGAAAATTCAGCTTTGCTTCACAGGAATAAATGACATTTTAAATTATAGGTATTAAATATTCTGTATTTTTGAAATAAATACAGCCTTGATGAGCAAGAGACTCCATTAAAAAACAAGGTCAATTATTTATTAAGTTTATAATATAGGCCTAACATAATATAATATAATATAATATCAAAACAAACTATTTAAACTGATAGAATAGAATAAGATAGAATAGAAAACAAACTGAAGCAAAACTTAAACTGAGATCTGTAAGTTAAATATTTAAAAAAAAAATGTTAACGTGAATTCTTCTATAGCTGTCTAAACATCCATTTGAAGTACAGTTTGAACAATACACCTGTGTGTGACTGTAGCTAATGTCTATGAGTTTTGTTACCGTTTTGTGCCCATCCTCCGCTATTTCCAGCACTTAAACAAGCCACTCTTCTTTAATACATGATGACGTTTTATTTCACATGTCATTACGTTTGCGTTGGTTCTCGTATTGAGCGATTTCGTCCGCATCCATTGAAGTATTCGGTTTCTACAGCGACTCATTTGGCGCACATCCTTCTCTTTCTATGAAACCTGTAAACCGCATTCACCGGCTCTAACTCTATAGCGGCACCAGCTCTATAGCGGTTTGCCCGAGCATTGCGATTCTTTCGCTTTAACAAGAATTCAATCAAATGGCTTTCCCAACTCATTTTTACATGTGCGTGGCACATTATTTCCTCTGTGCGACCGCACGCGCGCAGCTTACAGGGTACATTGACTGGGACTAAAAATAGGTAATAAAAGAGAACTCAAAGAACCAAAAGAGCATGTGGCATTACCGTCCCCTCCAGTAGACACAACCTGGCGCTCTACAGAAAACAGTTCAATTTCAGGGAATGGGCATTAACAGAGCAGGGAATCATCACAGAAGAGCTGACAGATGATATGACCACAGTGGATCAGTCAGCAGAGGAGAAGATCCTGGTTGAGCCAGTGGAGGAGACAATCACGGCAGAGGAAGGGACCACAGCAAACCTGGAGACCCCCATGGAGGTGCCAATGGAGGAAAGGACCACGGTGAAGATGGAGATCCCCATGGAGTAGCCAGTAGAAAAGAAGCCCTCGGTGGAACCAGCAGAGCTGGAGCTCCTCAAAATGCTGGCAAAGCAGGGGACTTCGGTGAACCCAGACAAACAGAAAATCTGGGAGGACCCAGTAACCATGCTGAAACTGGCGGTGATGCAGACCACTTGGGTGGAGTCAGCAGAGATAGGACAGGTCCTAGTTTCTGAGTCAAGATGGGGAAAGAAATGATTGAGACTTCCGTGGTTGAGACAAGTGAGCGTAGAGTGGCCTCTAGTTGCCAACTTTGCTTGCCTGGCTAGTGCAACATTTTGTTGTAGGCTAGAGGGAGCAATATTAGCCCTGGAGGACAGTAGCCCCAAACAAGAAGCTCCCTCTTCAAAACACAAGATGCTGCTTTCAGTTTAGGGTACAAAGCAGCAATGAGGGAAACTGGGAACAACCTCACTGCTGGCATAAAAAGCGCCAAGGTCACATATCCCCGAAGGATCCAGGAACTTGTCCAGGTGTGTCTAAACTCGGTCCTGGAGGACAACTGTCCTGCAGAGTTTAGCTCCAAAGTGCCTCAGCACACCTGTCTGGAACTTTCTATTAAGCACTGGTAAGACATTGATTAGCTTGTTCAAGTGTGTTTAGGGCAGGGCAGTGGCCCTCCATGAGCAGGATTGGACACCCCCAAACTAGTCTAATCCAGGAAACTAATGACCCTGAGGCAGCGGTTTTCAATTCCAGTCCTCGAGAATGGAACATATACGCTCGCTTTGAACTGGAATGTTCAAACAGGGGTGTTCAAACCTGCTCCCGGAGTGCCACTGTCCTGCAGAGTTTAGCTCCAACTCTAAACACACCTGTATCAGATAATCAAGGTCTTTAGACTTCAGACTAGGTACTTCCAGGCAAGTGTTGGAGCTAAACTCTGCAGAATGTTGGCTCTCCGGGAGAAGGACTGGACAACCCTGGGATGAAGGATCTTACTTACTACAAGAGCAACAAATACAGTAATGCTCCTGTTGGGGATCCCTCTTTGCCCAGTACACTGAACATTTTTTTTTTTTTTTTTCTTTTTTTTGTATTTTTTTTGCATATAGATGAGAAATCTAACAGCACTCCAGCCACGAAAATCACCCCACCAGCAGACCACTAGGTGCTGAAGTAAAAAGGACTCTGCAGAGACATAACCCACACAAGGCTGATGGCATCCCCAGATGGGTGCTGAAAGAATGCTCAACCCAGCAGAATGATGTCCATGGCTGCGTTCCACTCAACTTTTAGACACGCACTCGCGAACTTCCGTAAGCACTTCCCCTCGGGGGAATCCCCATTGCCATTTTGAAGTACGTTCCATTTCATTAAGTGGACGAGGAAGTTTATATGGACAGACCCTCGACACCTCAATTTTTTACAGAGGGAGCGAGTCTGCTTCATATGCACACTTTAGTCTGCTCCATAGGCCACAATGCAACATGATTATGAGGTCATCACAGATTGCCTTCAATTTATCCTCACTCCAAACAACTCGATAATATAAAAACAGTTGAAGCATACCTATATACATATAGAATGCTGCACCAAATAAACTCCTAAGGGGAAAAATGTAAACAATAAACCAACTCCATAGCGGATTCTAAGTGATCAAGTCAAGTCAAGTCAAGTCACCTTTATTTATATAGCGCTTTTAACAGTACAGATTGTGTCAAAGCAGCTTTACAAGTATCAAATAGGAAAATAGTGTGTCAATAATGCAAAAGGACAATAGTATCTGTGCAATCAAGTCGACAATATCGCTGGAAATTAAGTGTCCCCAACTAAGCAAGCCAGAGGCGACAGCGGCAAGGAACCACAACTCCATCAGTGACAGAATGAAGAAAAAAACCTTGGGAGAAACCAGGCTCAGTCGGGGGGCCAGTTCTCCTCTGACCAGACGAACCAGCAGTTTGATCTATGTTGCAGCAAAGTCAGATTGTGCAGAGGACTCATCTGGTTCCCGTGGTCTTGTCCCGATGGCCGTCCAGGTGACGAGGTCTTCACTGTGGATCTGTCTCTGGGGCTCATCTAGTTGTCCTGGTCTCCGCAGACATTCAGGGCTGTGGAGGTCATCTCTAGGTGCTGGTCCACCATCTGGACTGGATACGGCTTGATCTGGGTGACTGCAGTGACCATCTGATCTGGATACACACTGGATCTGGTGGCTACGGTGACCTCGGAATAAGAAAGAAACAGACTAATATTAGCGTAGATGCCATTCTTCTTATGATGTAACAAGTACATCGGGTGTTATGGGAAGTGTTCCCAGTTCCAGTTGACCTAATTAATGCAGCCTAACAATCCTTTAACGGATTTGAATATTAGAAACATATTAGTGTGTTTTGTGTAAGCCAGGTTAAAGAAATGGGTCTTTAATCTAGATTTAAATTGACAGAGTGTGTCTGCCTTCCGAACAATGTTAGGTAGATTATTCCAGAGTTTGGGCGCTAAATAGGAAAATAATCTCACGCTTACAGCACCTGGTATTCCCAGGCGGTCTCCCATCCAAATACTAACCAGGCCCAACCTTGCTTAGCTTCTGAGATCAGACAAGAGAGGGCATGCTCATACCAAGGGTTCCACCAGTAGTGGGCACTCATGCAACGTAATCAATGATGTACATCCGAGTAAATGAGATGGAGGGAAGTTTGCGAGTGAAGGGCATAAGAAAATCGACTGGAACGCAGCCCTTAAAGACATATTTAACCCTCTGGTGCTCCTCATTTTGGGAGTCACACTTGTGGTCTTCACGGTCAAAAGTGACCGGACACTTAAAATTTTATTTATTTTTTCGCCCCAGTAAAATCAATGTAATATATTTTTGTTCAATAATATTTTTTCTTTTTTCTTTTGTATTTTGAGATAATTTAATTGTGCTATTTCATATTTATGCAATAATTATGATCAATTTCTGCCCATTGAAAATAATACAAATTCTTCAAATATATATTTTTATATTACTTTTCAAAGAATGCAGCATTTCATGTTAAAATAGTCAATGCCTTTAAAATCCAATTTTTAAGCCATATTAGTGCCATCTGGTGGGAAGAAAAACATTTGCAATTCCACGATTTAGCCCATAGATTCCTATATAGCTCTATATAAATTCTATAAATTCTCTAATTGTTTTCAAACATAAATACTTATTTTTATTAAGTTGTGGGTTTGGATATATATTTAGACATTCTCAAAGACAACTGTTTTTAAAGGTTTAGATTTTTTTCGGTTTGAAATTTTGATTTGAAGCGTCATCAATAGCCTACCTTAAAGGGATAGTTTCTGGTCCCCATTATCTTCCATGGTATTTTTTTCATACTGTGGATGGAAGTCAATGGGGAGCTTATTTGATTACCGTCATTCTTCGAAAAATATCTTGTTTTGTGTTCAGCAGATGGAAAAAAAATTATACAGGCTTGGAACAACTCCAGGGTGAGTAATGCCGGTCTGACACCTCATGAATTAAGCCCTGATTTTCAATCGCCGATGGTTTTGTGGAAATCGCAGACAAATGCCCGAAATCTGAGGTAAATCTGTGCTCGTTCACATGAGTAACAATTGTGTAGTGTGCGTTATCAAAGACGTGATCAAAGAGAAGCCTCAATGTGTTGCTGATGCCTGTGAGATATTTAGCATTCTAAATATCTTGACCTGTCGGTGACTCACAGTCCTGCAGTGTGAAATGTGCTTTGACTGGAAATGGCATCAGCAGCGACCTACAGCCAATGAGAGAGCACAATACAAAGCAAGGGAAAGATCAGGGGGCGGAGTCATAGATCTGAAACGTAACATCAGCACGCATGGCTTCTGCTTGCAATTGTTTCTCCTTCATATTTTTATTTTTTATTTTTTTTTTTCACTGCAAATTAGTGACAATTTGAATTGCAAGCTTTTTTTCAGGCTACCATTTTTGACAGCAATAAATGCATTCTCGTGTGAGAACGTCTCTCACATTATCTTACGTTATTTCCGCTCAACTGCTGATGCCATATCATACACATATCAAAATTGCTTGGTTGAAGGTAACCCAATTTGGGTTGTTTTGCAACCCACTGATGGGAAAATATGGACAAACCCAACCATTTTCAATTCATTTTCAAGTCATTTTTCAAGTCATTTTCAATCTAGAATGTTGGGTTGTTCATTAAACCCAGCATATTAAATAAGTTGATGATAGTTTTGCTAGTTCATTAAAGGAATTCTGTCTTATTATTTACCTTATACATGGGTTAATATTTCTGGATTAATTTATATGTGACCCTGGACCACAAAACCAGTCATAAGGGTCAATTTCTCGAAATTGAGATTTATACATCATCTGAAATCTGAATAAATAAGCTTTTGACAAAATATCTTCATGGAACATGATCTTTAATTAATATCCTAATGATTTTTGGCATAAAAGAAAAATCGATAATTTTGACCCATACAATGTTTTTTTTGGCTATTGCTAAAAATATACCCAAGCGACTTAAGACTGGTTTTGTGGTCCAGGATCACATATTTCTTAAAATTTTGTAAAATACACCACAGAATCACTGTTTACACAATGCACCCTTTATTTTAGGATGAATACAATTCTAAATGCAGCATTTATTTTATTTTATATTTATTTTGCATGTGTACAATAATACCCACATTTAAACTTGTTTAACAAATAACATTTTAATTCATGTGTAATCAACCATTCTGTTATCCCTTTCCCCCGAAATGGGGGAACTTTTAATGCTTAAATAGTTTTAATATGACTTTAATGTCTAATATTACTTCAATTCTTGGGTATTTTTTTCTAATGAGCTACTCTAACTTTACTTGAGTCAGTATCATAAAGGTATCTTTACTTTTACTCGGATATGACGATTGGATCACTTATACAACATTGACTGTCTACAACATTTCTTTCCTTAAAATGCATAAGTTACATCTGACATGCATATAAGGAAACCAACTGAACATGGATCCTGGGTTATAAAGTGGCCATCAAACTACCTGTTTGGGGATGGAGTTTGATTGCTGTCAACCTAAATTTTCATCAAACACCTGAACCAAATGGGCCTTAATCACTTAACACCCTTTAGGTAGCACCTGTCTCAATGAGCTCATTTTACAGTCACGTCTTTGCCCATTTCAGAACTTTGAAACCCTTTGAGTATAAAGCCTTCATACACATCGTGGTTCTTGAATAGGGTTTTGCAGATTTGCTACAGGAACCAGGTTTTGGCTTGTGATAAAAAGATACAAAGTTCATTGTTGTAGTTGAGGACTGATAGAGTATAAGAATTTAATTGTCTAAAATGGTAAGATAGCAGTTTGTCTTTGCACTAAAACCGGAGAATTGAGTCACAAAAATGTGTGTAGAAATGATTTTATCTGCTTTTAATGTGTAATATTTAAATGTTATCATTTTGTTCTAGAAAAGAGCTATGCATTTCTAGATATTTTGAATGGATCTGCCTGATAATTACATAACCGAACTGGCCAGAGTGTTTGTACTACTTGCGTTTTTTTTATTTTTTTTTTATTAGATGAGTGCTCTTATAACCTGCCTTGCTGCTTGTCTGTTGCACGTGGTGCACAGTGCACCAACCTCTGTTTGTAAGTGTTTGTTTGTCATTTCCGTGACTAATGTTGCATCATTGTGTATTATGTGACGTTTCAAAATAACTCTCCCTTTTCATGTGCTGCTTCTTAGCTTGGTGCTATCATAGGCCTTCATGTAGTAAGTGGGTTTTTTTTTTTTTTTGCAAACTTTGAATTTATATAATACGTGTTTCACTGCTGTTAAAAATTAGAGCTTATACATTTGATGCTGATAACTAGGTGAAGATGTTTTGAATTTTTTTTTTTTTTTTCCCTCTGCATCTCAGGTTATGTCGCTTGGCCCATAATCGCAGAAAAATCCTGTAATGGCACTCAACAGTCTCCAGTAGACATCGTAACCGCCAATGTGCAGGCTAATGCTAATCTGACCGCTTTCACCTTCACTGGCTATGATGACAATGCAACCTTAACTGAGATTAAAAACACTGGCACGACGAGTAAATAGCGTGTTTCTATTTCAGCTTTTGTAAGGAAAAACTTGCTGACTGGGAACAGGATCTGTTTAATGTGTTGTGGTTTCACTCTTCAGTTCAAGTTACACTTGATCACAAGAAAATGCATGTGGAAGGAGGTGATCTGCCAGGCCTGTTTGCCAGTACGCAGTTTCATCTTCACTGGGGTAATGGCAGCGCCACACCTGGATCTGAACATAGTGTGAATGGCAAACGATACCCTATGGAGGTATGAAAATCAAGTAACTAAAGCTTTTGGTTTATACTGGTCTTCTAAAAGGATTTGTGCGTTTCAGTTGCATATCATGAATAAGGCTGAGCGCAATGGCAGTGTGCCCAGTGATTCAGTATTGGCCGCTCTTGGTATCTTCATTGAGGTATGTTGCCTTTTTGTCTCTGATATTTGGAGAAAGTTCAATTGACTGTTAAATGAAATCACCCACAGGCCTCTAATGACACTGGGAGACCAGAGAGCTGGAAGACCTTAACGTCTTATCTTGCAAAAATTGCCAGTGCAGGTTTGGACACGATCCTACAGTATTAGGAAAGTGGTTGTGTATGCAAATGTACAGAAGTTAATGGATTAAATGCGTTTCAGGTGATAAAACACACATTTCTGACAAGCTCACCATGGATGATCTGCTTTCTGGAGTGGACAGGACTAAGTATTACCGTTATCTTGGGTCTTTGACCACACCAAACTGTGATGAAGGTGTGATTTGGACCATCTTTAAAGACCCCATTAAAGTCAGCCGAGATTTGGTAAGTCTAGACCGTTTTCACAAAAATATTTAGGCCTAAATTCAAGATTCACTTAAATTGGATTACAGTTTTTATAGGCTGAAACGTAATGTGGTGCATCAGTCATGCATAGGATTTCATAAGACTTGTACTAAAGACTTAAACGGATTGAAAGCCATTTGAACAAATGAATCTTGAAAATTGATGCAAGTATAGTTCCACCAAATGGTTGTAATTTTAGTTTCAAATACATTATCCCCCGGTTTCACAGACAAGGCTTAAGACTAGTCCCAGACTAAAATGCATGTTTGAGCTGTCTGAACTGAAAATATCTTGCTCTGACATTTCTTAATGTCAGTGTCGTTCTGTGTCAAGATGCACACCTGTGAAGTTTTCTTCCAAGGCATTTTTGTAAAAGTTGCTTAACTCTTAATTTAACTAGTCCTAGCTTAAGCTAAGCCCCGTTTGTGAAACCGGGCCCATGTCTTTAAGTTTTA
>NW_015626872.1:32593-33875 GCF_001515625.1 Sinocyclocheilus rhinocerous
TGGAGTGAAGGATCAAAGTGCCTCTTTGGTTCAAATTATTTTGATTTCTCCAAATAGATTGACCTCTTCACTACGACTGTCTACATCAACAAAACCTCCAACTCTCCACTAATGACCAACACGTTCAGGGGTGTTCAGCCCATCAATGGCAGGATTGTGATGTCACAGAGAGCAGGTACCAAAATTACTGGCCTCATAAAGCCAACATCAGGTACCAAAACTACCGGGTTTGTAGGTACCAAAACTACTGGCCTTATCAAGTCAACATCGGGTATCAAAACTACTAGAATTCTAAAGCCAACATCAACTGCCACAAACCTATCCCAGGCTTTCGTTTTTCCTCTGAGTGTCATACTCCTGTACTGCATCCTACCTTTATAAACCGGTTCACAAAATGCTGAGATTAAGATGGCTTTATGTGATTGTGAAATACTCAATTTAATGTTAGAAAAATTTATAAAAAAAAAAAAAAGCATCAGCAATGTCAAGTAACTTCGCTAATGTCAATTTTTAACTGGCTTAATGTTGTCAAGGTTTAATTTCATTTGTAGAAGTGTTTTCTCGTTCTCCGCTTGTTTCCTGCAACTGTTTAATATGAAACTGCCTTCCAGGTTGTGCACAAGTTCTTATTTGGTTGTAGTGCTGGGTACGTTTTATAGGGTGTTAACTGTTTGACTTGCATGCACCGCGTTGAGAACATTTGAGCTGCTTGTGGTTTTTGCATAAATGCACTTATTGTAACATGACTTAAGTGTCTGCTTTACAGATTGAAGTGGAATGTTTCTTTTGAACCGAATGTAGGCAACCTGCTGAGGGTGGAGGTCATGTCACCGATTCTACTATTTAGTTTTTGAAAAATGAATGTATTTTCTCCCTTGAATAGTTAAACCGTATCTAGTGCTTGTGATTTGTTTCTCACTCGGATTTTGGCTTGTAGGTTCCCATAAGTGTCACTGTAAATGTTTTTTTTTTTATTGTATCAGTTTTAAGCTTAATTCATTAAAGTTTATTAAAACAATTTATGGTATAAAATTTACTGTCTCAATCATTTCACAGCAGGGAGGCAAATGATTCTACTGTCTTTAAATGATGTGAAAGAGATGAGATCCTATACTTGCATTTTTCTATACATTTGGCGCCAATAAATTATCCTATAATCAGAGCTGGGTAGATTATTATTGTAGTCCGTTACAGATTACGTGATAAACTGTAGTTAGTACTGTAATCTAGGTTAGTGGTTTAATTTTTTTTTTTTTTTTTTTTTTAAATTAAACTTGCTTCA
>NW_015626872.1:33932-43458 GCF_001515625.1 Sinocyclocheilus rhinocerous
TTTTTTTTTTTTTTTTAATTCAACTTGCTTCAGACTTGCCATTTAAATGTACCATATTGATCTAAAAATGCAAATAGTGTATATATTCAATGTTTTGATGAAACAAAATGCATACATTTTAAACCAGGGTTTCCCAAACGGGGCTTAATGTAAAAAGTGCCGTGGGTTTGAGTTGAGAAGCTGCTAACTAAAAATGTAAAAAATTGAAACGTGTCGATGCTGAAAATAGAAATCTTTATTTTTGTACATGCGTTGACCTTTTCTAGACTTTGTTGTTTGGTAGTTTTGGGGGCGTGAGTGATAATGTAATTTTGAATGTACAGTTTGTTCATGCATGGTGATCATCTGATAAATTTCACAATGTTTAAAAAAACAGTCTAGTAAAAATATTGAATGTCTCCTATAGTGCCTAAAGACTGTCTCTTTTGTGCTATTAAAAACTAAACACTATTGCAGAAACATGTAAAGATTAATTTGTGTATTTGCATTAGAAACAAAGATAATGGATGCTAGATTATGATGCTGATCGATTAGAGTGGGGTTTTATCTGGTCTAGGACAAAATATTAACATTTGGAATGACAAAAGTGTGGATGTTGAATAAACGGATCACTATTGAATTTCCCTCCCTTTGGTTCAAATGGGATGGCCTGACAGGAACTTTCTTCCCCAGCTGTTGGCCACTCGATCTTTGTGGGTCGAAACCAATTACAAAAGCAGACTCAAAGTGGAAAATGATTCCAAAAGCATATGGCCATATTTTTTTCCCACACAATAACATCAGTGCTGTCCCCAGTGATGTCTTTTGTATGCTTTTGCATTAATACAGTAGTGGCACCTTTGAGAATAACTGTATTAAACAAAATATTGACGGATATCTGTCAACAAAGAACGTTGAATGAGCAACTAGTAAATAGAGAGTCCATTGGGATTATTATATGCAAAACGATTTAACCAGCTTTTGTGTGTGGTGCAAAGGTTGCTTGGAAACCCGGTATTCAGATATGTTCCCTTAAAGGGGTCATATGATGCGATTTCAAGTTTTCCTTTCTCTTTGGAGTGTTACAAGCTGATTGTGCATAGATAAGATCCCTGAAGTTGCAAAGACTAAAGTCTCAAAACCGAAGAGATATTCTTTATCAAAGGTAAGACTCTGCCACGCCCCCCTAAAACGGCTCATTCTAACACGCCCCCACATATCTACCCCACTATGTGGAAATATTTGCATAATCCCGCCGCAAATGTGCACGCAAAGAAAGAAGGCATGGTGTCAGTAACCGCAGTTAGTGTTGAAGCAGCCATGTCAAGGAGACGCTGTGTGTTTCTAGGCGAAAGCAAAAGCACTTTATTTACATTGCAATTTTTATTCATACCATCAGATAGTCTCTTAAATCCATTCACTGATCATTTCTATTTGTGTTAATATTTGTACTTAGTATAATTTTTAAATATTCATTTTATTTTCTACAATTCAGGTATATGTTTATCCTATTAACTTCTGTACTGTCTTTTCATGCTAATAAAGTAATTAGCAAGTCAATAAATCAAAGACTCCACAAAAACACTATACTCACAACTGAAACAAAATAAAATGAATAATTTGCTTATAAGATCTTGGATCCCATTGCCAAGAGGTTTATACTAGATGTTGATTCTGATGTTCATGGATTGATATGATGTAGCAAGCAACCAACAAAACAGAGTTAACCCATCAGGGTATCATAGCATGATGTTCAGCTCCGTTAAAAATCTTGACCATCCACATTTTTAAAATACTGTACATTGTCACTTTTGTTAAAAAAGCAACTTATTTTCATGACTCTTTGTTCTGTAACAGATCTTGAAAGTCTACATTCTTCCAGTACAGATTTTACACCTCTGCAAAGGAAATTAATGGACACTGAAGCTTTTAAGCTTCAAAACAGATGCAAAAGCTTCGTTCACTATATTCCAAGTCTTCTGAATACATTTTGTGAGTGACCGAATGAAATGAAGGTCATTATTAACTGACATCAACTGAAGCTCTCCTTGACGCATCATGAGAGTGATGTCTGACTCATCAGCGAATCATTCTTTTGAGTCTGATCTTTTCAATAATTCAGTCGATCTGGTGTGGCCAAATGAACACCAACTAATTAAATATCATCTAAAATCTGAAACTGTTCAAGGAATAGTTCAGCCAAAAATGAACATTTGCAGAAAATGTGCTCAGTTTCTGGGTGTCCAAGATGTAGATGAGTTTGTTTCTTCATTGAGAAATTAAGCATTGCATCACTTGCTCACCAATGGATCCTCTGCAGTGAATGGGTGCCGTCAGAATGAGAGTCCAAACACCTGATAAAAACATCACAATAATCCACAAGTAATCCACACCACTCCAGTCCATCAGTTAACGTCTTGTGAAGCCAAAAGCTGAGTGTTTGTAAGAAACAAATCCATCATAAAGACTATTTTAACTTTAAACCGTTGCTTGCAGTTAAAACACTTTGCTTTAACCAGTGAAAACATCATCTTGTCTGAATCAGGAGAGAAAAAAATACACAGATCAAGCACCATTTACAAGCAAAAACAATGATTTTGATGTGAGAGGACAACAGGAGATGGACTTTTTCACTGGAGGAAGTGTTGTTATGGATTATCGACTCTTGGTCAGAAGCAACAAAACCGTTGCTTGAAGTTAAAACACTTTGCTTTAACCAGTGAAAACATCATCTTGTCTGAATCAGGAGAAAAAAAAAATACACAGATCAAGCACCATTTACAAGCAAAAACAATGATTTTGATGTGAGAGGACAACAGGAGATGTACTTTTTCACTGGAGGAAGTGTTGTTATGGATTATCGACTCTTGGTCAGAAGCAACAGTTTGAAGTAAAAAACATCTTAATGTTTTTTTATTATTATTTCTTACAAATACACAGATTTTCACATCACAAGACATTAACTGATGGACTGGAGTGGTGTGGATTACTTGTGGATTTTTGTGATGTTTTTATCAGCTGTTTGGACTCTCATTCTGACGGCACCCATTCACTGCAGAGTGAAATGCTAAATTTCTCCAAATCTGTTTCAGTGAAAAAACAAGCTATTCTACATCAATTTTCAGCAAATTTTCATTTTTGGGTGAAGTATCTGAAATATTAAGGTAATAATCATCTGGAAATGGTTTTACAGGTGCAGTACAATGCTGCTGCATTACAACACATTTCCACAGTGGATTTCTTTGTGTGAAGTGTGTGTCCTTGTTTGAAATTCAAGCCTGTTAGTAAACCATAAACATCTTGATTTAAGAACAAATATGGGATTTGCTGCCAGTATTTATGAGATTATCAATTCATCAAACGTTGAAGTGAATATTGCCAACATTAAATTGTAGTGTTACACATTTCCTTATCTCAAAGGTAGGCCTGTCTGAAATATAATCGAGGGAGTGTGTAATCCAGAGTGTCTGCTGACTGTTGAATGCTTCTACACAGACCACTAAAGGATCAGGTTCCATTTCAAAGGGCAGAAAAGAACAAACTGTACTATTACCTGCTTTCAGGTGACATAAATGTGGGTGTAAACTACTGTCACGCTTGGTCTTTTGTCCTACTTTCTTTATTGTTAAATGGATTGTGTTCATTGTTCAAAATTGCCTTCATACGATTAATCAAATTGTTCTTTCATTGTATGGAGAGCGTGCAATTTCAGTAATACGATATTAGCACTATCAATTCCACTCATCTTCAAATGAAATCTTAATGCAACACTGTTGTGTAACATTACAGATACATGTTACAATTTTTAAAAATAAAAAAGAGCATAATAATAATAATAATGACAAAAACAATCCTTTTTAAGATAATTATTTTGATTATAATGACCATAACAGGACTATTTTTCATGAACTAAATAAATTTAAACCATAAAACAGCATGTTTGTTATTTGAAATGTAAACATTAGCTGAAATAAAAAAAACTTGCTAAGGCAACATTTATTTTTAAATTTTAATTGAAGAACTAAAGTAATTAAAACGAAATAAAATTCAATTAATAATAAAACATAAATCTAGTCAAAATATCAAAAATGCACAACAAAATTACAAAAGCGTTAACTAAAATTTAAAGTGAAAACAGCTAATTCAAAAATAAAATCTAATTCAAAATATTGACAAAAATGTTAATGTCAGTGATACATAAATAACTCTAGACCATATAAGAACTATAACAAAAATACAAAATGCTTATAATTACATAAGTATAATATTTAAAGGGATGTCATCCCTTACCCCTATGTCTTTCCGACCTGTATGTCTTTCTTTCTTCATAAAAAAAGAAGGTATTTACATTTTTTTTGTTTTTTTGTACATACAATGAAGACAATGTCTTTTTTGACCCCACTGACTGTCACTGTATGGTCAATAACTGTGCGTTTAGGAGAACGAAAACAGTTTTGCAATGACATAAAATATACCATTTGTATGCACTTCCCCTTCAAGAGAACATACAGTATGTTTCAGTGTCGTTGGTGGGAAACTAGTGCATCAAAACTCCCTTCACTGTCCTGTCTACTTTCTGATTTTTGACATTGCTGTTTTTGAGAAGTCCTCCTTTATATAATAAACCTAAGAAACCTAGGAATTCATCTTACAGAAATCTAATCTTACTGTTAAAACGTATTATATACTGCATGCATATATCAATGCATAGATGCATTTATTGTAATTCGGTCAAATGCTCAAATACTTCCACTGACGTGATGTGACGATAATTTTTTTTATAGTTTAGGTGGTTCACACGCACTCATGTCTGGTTTACTATCCTTGTGGGGACTCTAATGGTTTTTCTACTGTACAAACAGTACATTCTATCGCCCTAAACCAAACCTACACCTAAACCTACCCCTCACAGAAAACTTTCTGCATTTTTACATTCTCAAAAAACTCATTATGTATGATTTATAAGCTTGTTTCCACATGAGGACTTCAATTTAGGTCCCCACGGTGATACGAGTCCCCATGAGTTGGTGTGTATTCAGGTTTAAGTCCCCACCAGGATAGAAAACAAGGTCACACACACACACACACACACACACACACACACACACACACAGGTGTCACTCAGTCAGCTGGTATTTCTGACATGATGCGCAATGTCTAGAATGCTAAACAGCCTTTTTTATCTCCTCATCTCAGTGCATGACCATGGGACATGTCCTGGTTTGTTTTCTAGGTGGTTTCTTTTAAAATAGTTTTGTGCTCACAAACAAATGATTGCTGCAGAACGTGATCTTTCCAATTCAATTTTGCCTAAAGTTTCAATTGTAACTAGCCTTTCCAGATGACAAAATGTTCCTGAAGCTATAGGTCCGTTTAAGGCGTGTGTAGGTGAAGTCTGAACATTCTAGTTCTAATGATGTTGCTTGATACAGTGACAGAAGCCAAACAGTCACACGTGACACCGAAATATGAATAATTAATAATAATTTATGCATTTATCCAAAGCGACTTATAGTGCATTCAGGCTATACATTTTTTTACCAGTATGTGTGTTTCCTGGGAATTGAACCCACAACCTTTTGCGCTGCTAACGCAATGCTCTACCACTGAGCCACAGGAACATAGAGAACACGTTAGAACAAAGTCTGAGCAGGGTTATTATTGTTAACTAAAACTAAAACCAAAAACATTAAAAAACATAAAATAAATGTTTACTGAATATATATATATATATATATATATATGTTCAGTATATACACACACACACACACACACACATACACACACACACACACACACACACACTTAGTATGTCATTGAAAAACGATACTGAGTCCTGAGGTCTTCTAAGTCTGGAATGAAAAATGTTCATGAAATCATTTTATACGGTACAAACATTTGGGTCATTAGCAGTGATTAAATGTTGAGATGAGCTGTGCTGTCAGATAACAGATGAGCACATTGGTCGTGACAAAAAAGAAAAATCTTTTACAAATAAAGGTTAAAATACACACTTACATTGACTCCAAAAAAATCAAATTATCTGATATTTTAAGAAACGTATTGACCTTGACACATTGTCTGTGTTTCCATTGCGTCAAATGATTTCGAATTGCAGAAAAAAGTTTTACAAATAAGTATGTTTTGTTTTTCAAAGTAATCGTAATACAATAATGCTTTCATCTCATGAATTTTGTTCTTTTAATGAGGCTTTTTCGTCATTATGATGTCGTGAGGATTGCATCACTTGAATTGCATTTGTGAATTTAAGAAATTTTAGACCCAGACAAGAAAAGCATCAAGGTAGGACCCACATCTTCATCAAAATGTCCCAGCAAAATTAGTTCCAGGACAATGCGCTGAAGTATTAAACCTCTGCCCTGCTGTGTGTTAATGCCCCCATGTGGATCCTACTTGTCATCGCAGCTAGAGATCATATAGACCAGAATATCTCATACCGCCTTCATGGCATAAATTAATTCATTTAGACAAACCATTGTAATTGAGATAAACCTTTCCTATAGCCACAGATGAAGCACAAAGTCAAATGGATTACAATTAATTATTTTGAACAATGCAATAGGATGGCAGCAAAAACAATAAATAATAAATTCATACAATTAAATTCATTTCATCCTCAAAATTTATCCTAAAAAAAGATTAAAAATAAATCATTTTAATATATTTATACATTAAAGGGGTGGTTCACTGGGTTTTTTCTAGGCTTGATTGTGTTTATGGGGTGCAGTCTAACATGTGTTAATGCTTTGTTTTTTAAAAAACGCATTATTTTTCACATAATTTACCTTTATTCCACACCGCTCTGTCCCTTCTCT
The DNA here is from genome assembly GCF_001515625.1 of Sinocyclocheilus rhinocerous. Classification (NCBI taxonomy): domain Eukaryota; kingdom Metazoa; phylum Chordata; class Actinopteri; order Cypriniformes; family Cyprinidae; genus Sinocyclocheilus; species Sinocyclocheilus rhinocerous. The sequence continues at coordinate 40,748 of NW_015626872.1, forward strand.
GAGAAACGGGCTGATCATTTCCTTCTTTTATGAAGCCCCGCCCTCAGAAATAGGCGATAAACTGACAGAAAGACGATATCTCCGTTTGCATTGAACTTTCAGCTTTGTAACCAAGCGGCAACCTCCCGCTCTCTCTCGTGAAGCCAACAAGGAAGTGACTAAGGCCCAATCCAAATTCTACCCCTTAGCCCTTCCCATTTCTCAATTCTCTTTTGGTTGGAGGGGGCCAGACAGCCCTTCAAACGAAGATTTTTCGGGACCACACTTCAAACGAAGGGGTATGAATTATCTCAGCGTAAACCGGGTTCAGGGGCAACATGGCTGCTCGAGCGAACAAAAAGACACATAAATGTAAGCATTTTTGACATTAATAAAGATTTTAACGAAAAGTAATCATTTGTTTTATGTAGACGATATCTCCGTTTGCATTGAACTTTCAGCTTTGTAACCAAGCGGCAACCTCCCGCTCTCTCTCGTGAAGCCAACAAGGAAGTGACTAAGGCCCAATCCAAATTCTACCCCTTAGCCCTTCCCATTTCTCAATTCTCTTTTGGTTGGAGGGGGCCAGACAGCCCTTCAAACGAAGATTTTTCGGGACCACACTTCAAACGAAGGGGTATGAATTATCTCAGCGTAAACCGGCTTCAGGGGCAACATGGCTGCTCGAGCGAACAAAAAGACACATAAATGTAAGCATTTTTGACATTAATAAAGATTTTAACGAAAAGTAATCATTTGTTTTACGTTACGTTCAATCGTGAGTTCATATTTATGGTCATGTTACTCAAAGAAATGTTTGCAAAAAATCGCTAATATTTGCGCCTCTTTGCCCATTTTTGATTATCCGGGAGTGAGGCGCGGTGACGTGCTGCCAAGATGGCAACGGCTGGCTCCGCCCACTTTAGGCTTTAAAACGCTCATCAGAAGTCTACGGGTGACGTCACGGACACTACGTCCATGTTTTTATACAGTCTATGTTTGTAACTTTGCAGATATTGTTTATGCTCAAACAGCAACATTACACACTAACCAACGTTAAAAAAGTGAAATCGCAATGAACCACCCCTTTAAACTTGCATAGATCAAAACATGAAACAAAAGTTGCTCTTAAGTAATATTTGAATATTAGATATCATTTTAAGTGCTTTAAAACAGTCCTTAAAAATAATGATGATGATGATGATGTTGTCTTTTTATTGCAAGTGGCCCTATATAAGGACGCCTGGATAAAGCAGTAATATGATGAACAGTAACCAGGATGAAGCACTCATCTGTAAGGCTCCGTTCAGGCCACAGTTACATTCTCCTCGGTCACGTGGATTGGTAGGAAGTGTGGTTGGAGTCGGTTCTGGACACATCATCCAATCGACTGCGGTTGATTTGTGACTGATGTTGTCTTGGTCCAATCCTCCGCTCTTCAGAATCCAATATGAGTTGTCCTTGAAGAAATAGGCATCTCCTGAGAGGTTAAGAAATAAACTGTATGTTTATAAAATGCATATAAGTTGGAGAAATGTTGATTAAAATAGTTCAATCTAAATAAAAATATATTTGTGTGCAACATACTACTGCATTGTGTCATTCAGCATTCAAAATTTGAAAGCTACATTAATGCTGCAGATTGAATGTTTACATTTACTTTTCTGGTGTCTTCTGCATTGCCAATCAAATAATGAGTGAAAAACAATTGTGGTTGATATTAATTCTGCATAATTTGTTATGCTGGATATGGAAGATCAAACAGAGCGCACTGCATTGTGAGTTTCTGTATCTGAAAGTGTCATTAATGTACAATACCAAATAAACTATTCTATTTATAATTATATTTGAACGATTTAGTTGAATAATTGCATAACCAATGACAGACAAAGCAGAATCCCAGTAAAAGAGATTCAGCTGAAAGGCAAATATATATATACTGTGTATATACCCCATGCTTTACAATACGATAAGTATTCAATTATAAAATATAACAATTTGTAGGCTAAACCCGGAAATGAGTTAGCATTTTAGCACTTCCAGCTCCATCGTCCTGAAGTCAGTGGGTTTTTTGAATGGGTTTTTGGCTAAATGTCTGAAATAATATCTGTGGTGAACACAAACTCTAGATATTTTGACACTTTATGTTGCATTTTCATGAAAAAAAAAAATCTGAAATACCTCACTCATGATTTGTTTTAACCTTTTATTTGGCCTACTCATTAGTCTACAATTCTAACGCAAACTTTCAGGGAAAATGTCTTTTAAAGAGTTTTAATTTTTTTAATAGTGGTGACATTGAAGTTCGTTCATATTCTACATTTTACTTTTTTTTAATTCAATCGTATTTAGGCTTTAAAATTTAAAGTTGTGTTCATTTGAGAATGAATAAAATGTGTAAGAATCATAAACTTTTGTTGGTCACGGAGCTTATTTTCTGCAATAATCCAAAAGCCAATGGAAAAATTCTACGGAGTTTTTGTCGTGAGAACCATGGTGACGCGAACTTTTAGATTGGCCTACAAAAATACATTATTACTGCAGTGCTCTATTCTGAACAGACTGATATGAGTGATAACAACTGAAGCCAAAGCTATAGTATAAGCTGATAATGTAGCAGACTAGCTGAAAATGCACTTGAGGTAAACAGACTTTCTCTACATTACCGTCTCCCCAGGTGATGATGTCATCAGGGTCACTGGGCGCGCCCTTCCAGAGGGAGGAGTTTCTGG
>NW_015626872.1:51358-80900 GCF_001515625.1 Sinocyclocheilus rhinocerous
TGACAGGTGGATTGCCGCTGCTGTCACCGCCGTCGAGCTAGGTGGGCGTGGTTTCAGCAGCCAGTTCCCGCCTCTTTGCCCATTTTTGATTATCCGGGAGTGAGGCGCGGTGACGTGCTGCCAAGATGGCAACGGCTGGCTCCGCCCACTTTAGGCTTTAAAACGCTCATCAGAAGTCTACGGGTGACGTCACGGACACTACGTCCATGTTTTTATACAGTCTATGTTTGTAACTTTGCAGATATTGTTTATGCTCAAACAGCAACATTACACACTAACCAACGTTAAAAAAGTGAAATCGCAATGAACCACCCCTTTAAACTTGCATAGATCAAAACATGAAACAAAAGTTGCTCTTAAGTAATATTTGAATATTAGATATCATTTTAAGTGCTTTAAAACAGTCCTTAAAAATAATGATGATGATGATGATGTTGTCTTTTTATTGCAAGTGGCCCTATATAAGGACGCCTGGATAAAGCAGTAATATGATGAACAGTAACCAGGATGAAGCACTCATCTGTAAGGCTCCGTTCAGGCCACAGTTACATTCTCCTCGGTCACGTGGATTGGTAGGAAGTGTGGTTGGAGTCGGTTCTGGACACATCATCCAATCGACTGCGGTTGATTTGTGACTGATGTTGTCTTGGTCCAATCCTCCGCTCTTCAGAATCCAATATGAGTTGTCCTTGAAGAAATAGGCATCTCCTGAGAGGTTAAGAAATAAACTGTATGTTTATAAAATGCATATAAGTTGGAGAAATGTTGATTAAAATAGTTCAATCTAAATAAAAATATATTTGTGTGCAACATACTACTGCATTGTGTCATTCAGCATTCAAAATTTTAAAGCTACATTAATGCTGCAGATTGAATGTTTACATTTACTTTTCTGGTGTCTTCTGCATTGCCAATCAAATAATGAGTGAAAAACAATTGTGGTTGATATTAATTCTGCATAATTTGTTATGCTGGACATGGAAGATCAAACAGAGCGCACTGCATTGTGAGTTTCTGTATCTGAAAGTGTCATTAATGTACAATACCAAATAAACTATTCTATTTATAATTATATTTGAACGATTTAGTTGAATAATTGCATAACCAATGACAGACAAAGCAGAATCCCAGTAAAAGAGATTCAGCTGAAAGGCAAATATATATATACTGTGTATATACCCCATGCTTTACAATACGATAAGTATTCAATTATAAAATATAACAATTTGTAGGCTAAACCCGGAAATGAGTTAGCATTTTAGCACTTCCAGCTCCATCGTCCTGAAGTCAGTGGGTTTTTTGAATGGGTTTTTGGCTAAATGTCTGAAATAATATCTGTGGTGAACACAAACTCTAGATATTTTGACACTTTATGTTGCATTTTCATGAAAAAAAAAAATCTGAAATACCTCACTCATGATTTGTTTTAACCTTTTATTTGGCCTACTCATTAGTCTACAATTCTAACGCAAACTTTCAGGGAAAATGTCTTTTAAAGAGTTTTAATTTTTTTAATAGTGGTGACATTGAAGTTCGTTCATATTCTACATTTTACTTTTTTTTAATTCAATCGTATTTAGGCTTTAAAATTTAAAGTTGTGTTCATTTGAGAATGAATAAAATGTGTAAGAATCATAAACTTTTGTTGGTCACGGAGCTTATTTTCTGCAATAATCCAAAAGCCAATGGAAAAATTCTACGGAGTTTTTGTCGTGAGAACCATGGTGACGCGAACTTTTAGATTGGCCTACAAAAATACATTATTACTGCAGTGCTCTATTCTGAACAGACTGATATGAGTGATAACAACTGAAGCCAAAGCTATAGTATAAGCTGATAATGTAGCAGACTAGCTGAAAATGCACTTGAGGTAAACAGACTTTCTCTACATTACCGTCTCCCCAGGTGATGATGTCATCAGGGTCACTGGGCGCGCCCTTCCAGAGGGAGGAGTTTCTGGGATAACCCGCGTCTGGACGCCGCCTCCCAGACTCCAGGCCTTCGGAGAACCTCCAGAACTCTCCACCGCTGAAGATGTAGGTTTTTCCATTATGAGCCCAAATAAAGGCAGCGTCCACCCTCTTCACCTCACTTCCGTCATGAGAGAAAAGCCCCCAGTCTGACAGCGGATGTGGGTAGCCAGAAACCGCCACTGTGTCTTTAAATACCCAATACTGTGAGCCTGTGTGGAAAAAGTTACGCATTCACTTACAGAAATTTGCTTTTTCTAATTGATTTGTCCTTCCATTGTGCCCCTATTGAGTAAAAAGGAACCAACCTACGAAGAATATGATCCTGCTATCCGTTTTTCTTTCATAAACTGCATCTATCTTGTTGGTGCCGGGAGGAAGACCAATCCAGAAGTTTTTTATGAGAGCAGGGTGGAAGGACACAAGAGAACCAGTCCGCTGGATTCGCCAGAAATATGGACCTAGACAATATCAAAAGCCAAACAAAATGTTCTTCTACATTTTTGTTTCCTACTTTCTCTTCTTTCAGACTAATGGAAAGAAAACATCCATAATACAAATGTGTTTATTTTATTGCACTTATCTATTTCCATCTTAACATTTCTTTGCTGGAAATTTGCACAAATTAGTGCATATTTCCGTAGATAATGCATCATTTCCATATGTAGGCCTAATCATTACATTTATGAAAACTTGTAATAATCATGTGAATAATCAGCTGGAGAATGTATGATGGCATCTATTATTTCAAACTTGTATTCTTGCATTAAAACAGCAGGCTTAAATCTTGAGCAAGTGGATTTTAAGATGATCAACTGGATCACAAAATCTGTGCATTTGTAAGACTAGTCATTGGATACCTTTAAAAAAGAAAACATCTCCTCTGATGTTTGCCACTGCATCAAAACCTCCTTCACAACGATTCTGGACTGATGGATCAGGTCTAGACAAAGAGAGAGGTCACAGAGTTCATTTGATATTATTGAGTGCTGGAGAAGTGTGTATCTACGCTACCATTCAAAAAGTCTCTTCTGCTCACCAAGGCTGGGTTTATTTGATACAGTAAAAACAGTAATATCGTGGAATATTATTACAATGTAAAATAACGGTTTTCTATTGTAATATATTGTCAAATGTAGTGCTGTCAAATGATTAATCGCGATATTTTAAAAATTAAAGTTTTTGTTTACATAATACATGTGCGTAGTGTGTTTATTTATTATGTATATATAAACATAACATATTTTTATTAAATATATACATGCAGGTGTTTGTATTTATATATACATAATAAATATGCACAGTATACACTCATATATTATGTAAACAAAAACTTTTATTTTGGATGCGATTAATCGCGATTAATCGTTTGACAGCACTAGTAAAATATAATTTATTTCTGTGATCAAAGCGGAATTTTCAGCATCATTACTCCAGTCTTCAGTGTCACATGATCCTTCAGAAATCATTCTAATATGCTGATTTCCAGCTTAAAAAAAGCATTTATTATTATTATTATTATAAGTTTTGAAATAGTTCTGCTGCTTCACGTTTTTGTGGAAATCATAATACTTTTGTTTCAGAATTCTGAAGAATGGAAAGGCACAGCACAAACAAACAGCATCTTTTGGAGTGTATAGGTCTTTACTGTCAATTTGGATCAGTTAAATGAGGTCTTGTTGAATAAATGTGTAATTTTCTCACTGACCCCGAACATTTGTATGGTATGTGTCTTGATAAACATGACTTACTGTGATGGTACTTTGGGTTGAGGTGGACTTGGTGGTTTGGGTAAGTGTGATGTAGGATTATTTGGGGATGGTGTTGACAAGATGCTCTTCCTTCCTGTCAAGACACAAACCAGAACCACAGCGACAAATTTACATGTGGTCAGTTCCGTGTATTATGATAAACTGAAACAACAGGTTTTCAGACAATGATCCATAACTAATCTAATAAATGAAAAAAGAGTTACACTTACATTTCATTTAATTTTACATTCCTGCTGCATGTCCTTATTAAAGCAGCACTATGTAACTTTTGGCGCTCTAGCGGTTAATAAACAGAACTGCACACATCCCGCGGAAGAACATTCCAACCGGAGCTACTTCTCTAAGTTTATGTCTATGGCGATTCACGCAGGTATGTGTTACTCCGCAGCGGTGACGACCCGACCAGGCTACAATAGTCCAAATATAAGTACTTATTATTATAAGCAGTGTTGGGGGTAATATATATCAAATAACGCCAGTTACGTAATCAGATTAATTTTTTCAAGTAACTAGTAAAGTAACGCTCTGAGTTTTTTGGACATATGTTAGCAGTGCACTAATACTAAACTTATACACTTTACAGCTGATTTTTTGAAGTTGTAAATAAAATATAGATTATCGGAATGCGTTTTACAAGAAAATACTATTTTACTGTTTTATGTTTAATTGGTAACACTTGCTTATTAGCATGCATATTACTACACTCTAAAAAATGCTGGGTTAAATACAACCCAGTGCTGGGTAAAATGGGTTTGTCCCTTTTTAACCCAGCACTGGGTTATATTTAACCCAGCATTTTTTAGAGTGTAGGAGTTTATTGAGGGAAAAGTCAAGTGAAAAAATGTTCCCTGTTCAAAAGTGTTATCGTTTAATTCAATGTGTTTCTTTGTAATTAATTGTGTAATTGACTAGCAATTTCTGAGTGAGAATTGTTTCTACATTACATTTCTTTCAGTATAGCAATAAAAATTAATTCTCAAATATTAACTGGTTTGGTAACGACAGCTTAGAAAGCTGCTCTCAGATCAAGAAAATGTGAGAGAGAGAAATCAGAAAAGAAATGACATTTCTGATCATCATTATTCATTATGTTTATCTGGATGAAATGTGTTTGTCCCTATTTTACCCAGCACTAGGCTGTATTTAACCCAGCATTTTTTTGAGTTTAGCATATTGGCTATTTATTAGTACAATAAAGCACATATTAATGCCTTATTCTGCATGGCTTTATTCTAGATCCCTTAATCCGACCCCATACCTAAATGTAACAACTACCTTATTAACTATTAATAAGCAGCAAAGTACACTGTAAAAAAATGCTGGGCTAAATATAACCCAGCGCTGGGTTAAAAAGGGACAAACCCAGCTATTGTCTTTCAGTATAGCAATAAAAATTAATTCTCAAATATTAACTGGTTTGGTAACGACAGCTTAGAAAGCTGCTCTCAGATCAAGAAAATGTGAGAGAGAGAAATCAGAAAAGAAATGACATTTCTGATCATCATTATTCATTATGTTTATCTGGATGAAATGTGTTTCACCAAATATAAACTCAAATTTTCTCAAATTAATGGCATGATGGAAATGACAGCAATGCTTATTTGTTAAGGAACAATGTCATAGTATGCGTAAAGTCAAAACTTTGGGAGAATTTAATGTTTTAACATTTAAAAATGAAGAGAAATTAATTTTATAGTTTATTAAAAATTTTTTATATAATATACTGGGATTTAAAAGAAAATTAATTTTCAGTAATATCGGAAGAGAGCAAAATCTAAACTAAATTGCGCTGGATAATGGTACTAATTTGCAACACTGAACTGAATTGAAACAAAACTAAACTGAGCTGAAAAATGACACTATTATCTTCTGTACAGCTGCTTTACACCTAAAACTGAATTGGTTTAATAATAAACACTGTTAGTTTCCTGTTTATTCATGTGAAGCTACTTTGAAACAACCTGTGTTGTATAGACTTAATACAGCATTTTTCTTCTGTGGAATAATCCATAAATATTCTGTAACCATCGGGACTGTCATTCATCTATTAACCACTGACTGAATATTTAATAAAGTCTCTTGCCTAAGTAGGTCCAGCTCTCCTCGTCGTCAAAATGTGTATCCCCAGCAACATCAGCCTCCCCTGGGAAGAAGGCATGAGCAAGTGTCCCTCCCTTCCCGTCAAATGGATACCCGTCGTCATGGAGCGAGCGGGCGAAAGAGATCTTGATATCAGCTCTGTCCTGCTCGCTCGAGGATGTAGCGTGAAACTTGAGGTTGGTGACGTCACTCCAGGCTTTGAGGGCATAGACCATTATAGACTCCACAGCATTGGGTTTGAGGAACGGAGGGAGAGATGGGTAATTCTGGATGCTAAAGAGGAACAAAGATAAGTCAGCGGCTGGGGTTATTGTATGGGACCGTGTTTGTTTAACAATGCAGACCTCCATGTGAGGTCAGACTTTTTCCAGCGAAGCCCAGTGGTCGCATATCTTCTTTTCCTCCTCCGCTTTTTCAGCATGTCCTCAGACCCTATAATGTCTGGAAGTGAACACCGTGGCGTGTCCATCAGTTTCAGGGTGTCACTGTCTATGGAAACACAGGACAGAAGGTCCTAGATCAATATATAGACTTACAGAGATACAGAGCCCATTACAATACATGAAATAAAAACCCAAGTGGGGAGGAATAATTCTTTCTCTCGAAATGTATTGACCAAACCATTTACAAGCCACCAACTGAGGAAAAAGTCACTCTAAATCTTTTCATTACACTTGCGTTTATGAAGAACTGAAAACATCGTTTTTTGATTTAATTTGATTTGAAAAACCAACAGGGAAATCTACACTGCTGAAAGAAACGGGGAAAAACAGAAAGAAAGAAAAAAAAACACACAGAAAAAGGCTTGTGAAACAATGCCGTTAGACCATTTCCTGCCTGTGTTGCACTTACCAAGTTTGCCTGTGTCTTTGAGGCCAGCGAAACGCTGCATTTCTTTGATGGCTCTCTCAATGCCTTCTTTAGTCTGCAGCTTTCCTGTGCGGGGGTCCGGAGGGGGCAGATATCCATACCTGCTTAACCAATCCTAAGAAAAATCACATGCTAAAAATGTTACTTTAACTTACCAAAGGCAAAAAGACACCTTTTTATATTATATGTGACCCTGGACCACAAAACCAGTCATAAGGGTCAACGCAGTGTGTCCAACACATCATTCAATCAATAAAGAGACTTTCAAATTACATTTTGCCAAGTTTTTGATAATTCGTAGAAGGTCGAGGTGCATTTTACACAATTATGCGGAAAGTGGCAAATTGCTAGCAATCTTATCTCTGCTGCATAGCCTATTTTGGAGCGGCGGTCTTGAAAATTTTAAAAATGCTTGCAGGTAAAAATGTTCATTTTAATTTTATCAGAAAACTGGTTCATTTTTGAGGTTCTTGTGTTATTTTGGGGAAGAAGCAACGCAGTGTGTCCAACACATCATTCAGTCAATAAAGAGACTTTCAACATGTATTTTGCCAAGTTTTTGATCATTCGTAGAAGGTCGAGGTGCATTTTACACAATTATGCAGAAAGTGGCAAATTGCTAGCAATCTTATCTCTGCTGCATAGCCTATTTTGGAGCGGCGGTCTTGAAAATGTTAAAAATGCTTGCAGGTAAAAATTTTCATTTTAATTTTAGCAGAAAACTGGTTCATTTTTGAGGTTCTTGTGTTATTTTCGTCATCATGACTTAAAAAGCTACGACTGTAGGCTATTGCAAAATCTATAATTATTCATGAGAACGCGTGTCCTTATCCTATAAGAAGACACATTTGTGACCCTGGACCACAAAACCAGTTATAAGGGTCAATTTTTTTAAATTGAGATTTATACATCATCTGATCAAGCTGAATAAATAAGCTTTCCATTGATGTATGGTTTTGTTAGGACAATATTTGGTCGAGATACAACTGTTTGAAAATCTAGAATCTGAGGGAGCAAAAAAATCTAAATATTGAGAAAATCGCCTTTTTAAAGTTGTCCATGATTCATATTAGAATTATCAGATTATATTCAGATTATCTCTTGGTGATGCCAGAAATATTCTCAAATCTTTTTACATGGCCACGGGAAGGTCCTTCCAAGCTTCTCTATTCTTTATTTATTTTAACCTATATTACGAGATATGGTGCAGCGATTTATCCAATAAGAATTATATGATTACATCATTGGGTCAAACAGCACTTTTTTTTTTATTTATTTATTTTTTTTACACAAATTGTGTGATTAACGTGGTGTGTAAAAGATCGAAACACACTTTTTGCGTTAAGAGGGTTAACAGACTTGTTGACTTTAATTGTCTCCTTTTCATATCAAGTGTAACTGTCCAATTAACAATTTAAACTGTTTTGGTCTCTTGTTTATTCTACACCTCAGTTAATTGACTAATGAAGAGAATTGAATTGTTGATTGTCACTAGAATACATGGACCTCATAAATATGAGGTCTGAATCCACAATTTAAACGCATATTCATGTTATGTAACACATTTACATTATGTAACACACACAAAAAAAAACCTCCAAGAAATTCCACTGACTAATATAACTTAAATCTGGCACACAGGGAATTTGCACACATGAAAGTATGCTGCCATATGCACATCAAAAACAATACAACCCAAACCCACGTATGACATGGTACAGTGTTTGTTTTCTTATTTATTAAAAATATTTAACTTATAGTATTGCAGAGTAAAGCTCATCTTACCACACCCCGAGAGTACTGGTCCGGTATCGGAGCCAAATGAACCGGAGAGATAAACACAAGCACAGTGCAGGTCAGGTAAACCAACCAAAGATATCCTGAGAAAGTCATCTGCCTGGATGCAATAAAAATGAATAAACAGCTGCAGACAATCTGCTTTTACTCTAAGGATAATGCAGCTTATTTTCTCATACCGTTATATGCGTTTCTCTTGCTACTTCAGTTTATCCCTCTAAGGACTAGGCAGGGCAGAGACCAATCGATGAGGAGCTCTCTCTCTCTCTCTCCATTACTTAACTGCATTAAATATGCATAATTAATATTAACATTAATTATTAAATTATGCCTTGATTCAGCTTTACCATGCTCAGATTTTTCATCAGTCAAAAAACACCAAAACCCACAAAGCACAAATTAGGTAAAGGTGCAGTCACACCCATAACGGAAAGAAACCGGATGTTTCAAACCTCACCAAACCGTTACAACACTCAATAACGCTCTATTTCTTAAGAGTTGTCACCCTCAGTAAAACAAACACTGCGATTATTATAAACCAAAAAACTGAATGTGTATTTTTTTCTTTCATCTGCAGTATTTTATAATTCCCCTTTTAAAAATCAATAGTGAAAATACATAATCACTAAGGTGCTTTTTTTATTTTTTATAATTGAGACATCAGTGACTCAAATGAAACTTTAAAATAATAATACCTAAAATAGGATAGTGTGACAGGAAGTAGTTGCAGGAAGAAAAGATCACAGGGGACCAGGAAATTTACAGACGTGTGTGTGTGTGTGTGTGTGTGTGTATGTTTTAAGAAACAATTTAGGAGACTGATTTTACTTTGAAGTTTAAGGCCCCAGTGTATTTAACAGAAGTTCAAACATCTGATGATGATGCAAAGTCATGCAGTTTTGTAACACTCTTCTTGTCATAGGACAAATTTCAACATATTTCTCAAGGTATGTCAGATACATAAACATGTGGTAAGTGATGAAAAAACAGGACTTTGATTAGCAATATCACACCAAGACAGCTATTGTTCATAATGTGTGCTGATATTGAGGTGTGGTCACATTGGCATTGCTTGGCGAAGGCTGGTGAGTGTAATCCAGTCATTTCACTAGGAATCCGCACAGTCATGAAAAGTTCCCCACACAGATTTTTGCTCATGTTCAAGCTGGTCACTCAAATTCACTGCGCGGACCAAGAGAAGCTGTTTGGTTTGAAATCGACTTCTGTGTGAGCTGTTGACAATTGACTTTTTTTGCAAAATGTGACCACACCTTGATATTGCTTTTATACAACAGATCAATAAACCATAAATTAATATTGACTAACTTACATTTAGTTGAGTGAATGATACTCTGACTCACTCAAAGTAATCACTTTATGGAAGCTTGTTTGCGCCATGGAATAAAAATAAAAACATAAAATTAATTGTGACTTTTCATTTCACATTTTGTTCTGAGTATATATCTCACTATTCGTACCTTGTTTCTCCCAGTTCTGAGAGAAAAAAAGTCAGAATTTTGAGATTTTAATTCCGAGTTTATATCTCACAATTTAGACTTGGTTTCTCGCAATTTCTAGTTTAAATCTGACAATTTGGACTGTTTTTCACAACTCTGACTTTTTTCTCAGAATTGTAAGTTTATGGAAACAAAGTCTGAATAGTAAGAAATAAACTTGAAATAAAGAGTCGCAATTCCCTTTTTAATTTTTTTTATCCCGTGTCAGAAATGGGCTTCCATACTTGTCACCAATAACTAACCTGCGGATAGAAATTGTTTGAAGTTTGATTCATTTGTACAGTTAACTCGTGCACTGAATTGTTTGCCTCGGTTTCTCACATTGTAACGACATTCTTAAGACAGAAAACAAAAAGAGCTCTGGGTAAGGTGGATGTTTAGGCCTACCTGGCTGTCACCCATGGTAGTGATCAGTGACAGGACTGATCGTTTATCAGCAATGGAGTTTTTATTTTGTGCATGCAGCTTGTGAACGACTGTAGGCTATTGCAAAGCCTATATATATATACAGTATATGTACCAAAAAAAAGTTTGTAAATTGGGACACTTTTGGGGGACTTGAGACGAAATTTAAAGGGTTAGTTCACCCAAAAATGAAAATTCTGTCATTAATTACTCACCCTCGTGTTGTTCCAAACCCATAAGACCTTTGTTCGTCTTCGGAACACAATTTAAGATATTTTTGATGAAATCTGAGGGCTCTCTGACCCTCCCATAGACAGCAAGGTAACTACCACGTTCAAGGTCCAGAAAAGTACCAAGATGATCGACAAAGTAGTCCGTGTGACATCAGTGGTTCAACTGTAAAGTTACGAAGCTACGAGAATACTTGACGCGCGTTCACGACAGTACCATGACGCGAGCGTGTGGCGGCTCGTGTTTTCTTTGCGCAAAAAAAGTCTTCTCGTAGCTTCGTAACTTTACAGTTGAACCACTGATGTCACACGGACTACTCTGTCGATCATCTTGGTACTTTTCTGGACCTTGAACGTGGTAGTTACCTTGCTGTCTATGGGAGGGTCAGAGAGCCCTCAGATTTCATCAAAAATATCTTAAATTGTGTTCCGAAGATGCTCAAAGTTCTTACGGGTTTGGAACAACACGAGGGTGAGTAATTAATGACAGAATTTTCATTTTTGGGTGAACTAACCCTTTAACTCTCTAAAACTGCCCAAGTGTCTGTGAGCAGAGTCTTCATTTGGACTTCTTCCTCTTTCTCTTTATGTTGTCAGACATCATTTGTTTTCACTTCTACTTTTGATGACAAAGTCATACAAAGTTATTAACACGGCAGACAACATAAGGCACGCATGATCATATCTGTGAGCTCCAGAATGTCCATTTCCTGCTGTTTGAAAGTGCCTGCAACCCATCAGAGCTACTTCTCTCTCATCTTTCCCAATCTCCCAACTGCCAGAGAGTGCATCTGAAAGCACTATTAGTGGCACATGACACTGTATCGCTAATGCCTTGAGAGAGAGAGACAGAAAGTAAGAGGAAGAGAGATACACAGTGATATATTAATGGCTAGACAATCTGGGTTAATTCCTGCTTCACTAAAACTATTTAAAGCTAGTATAATGACTCATCAAGTGGCTTTGTTGTAGATTCAAGTATATGAAACTAGTAAATAGGATATACATAAAGAGATAAAAAAAAATCATGTGACTGGTGTAATGCAATGGAATATCCCTTTTGGAAGTGAAACCATTTACATGTGTGTATGTACAGTGAAAAAATGTTCATATGCTTATTTGGTTAAATGGACTAAAATGATTATGATCAATTGGGATGAAGATGTATTTGAGACAATTACAACATACAGTTCATGATTGCAAGATAGATATTTTATTAAAGGGTTTAATGCATACATGAAATAGGTTGACTATCTTGAGTGAACACAACATCCACATATAGTACAAGAGGGTCAAAAATGGACATAAAATATTTTAAAATACCAGTTTAAAGGAATAGTCAGATTTGGAGAAATTTAGCATAAAAACATAACAGTAATCCACAGTTAATCTACACGACTCCAATTAATGTCCATCAATTATGGACTCGAATTCTGTCCAGAAGAAACCGTTTAAAGCTAAAACACATTAATGATGGATTCGTTTCTCACAAAAACACAGCTTTTCAATTCACAATTCATTAATTGTTGGACTGGAGTGGTGTGGACTACTACTTGCAGATTATTGTGATGCTTTTATCAGCTGTTTGGACTCTCATTCTGACGGCACCCATTCACTGCAGAGGATCCATTGGTGAGCAAGTGATGTTGGTAAAAATTCTCCAAATCTGTTCCAGTGAAGAAACAAACTCATCTACATCTTGGATGATCTGAGGATGAGCACATTTTTAGCAGATTTTCATTTTTGGGTGCACTATTCCTTTAAGCGTGGCTGTCATTAAATAAAAAGCGAGATTCTGAACAGTCTGAAATTAATGTTAATTTTTCAGTTCAACTTTTCATGTTGTGCTGATAAAATTTGAATCAAAAAGTGTGTTGTTAATTTTAAAAGAATGAAAAAGAAGCAATTTCATTGTAAATCCTTATTTCTCTCTCTCCTTCACACACACACACAAAGAGAGAAAGAGCATAAAAAATCCATAAACTGTAGTTTAAGCACAGAGATAGTTTCCTAATATTCAAACATTTTCTCAGAGTCATAAATATATACTGTATGACACTATGTTCAATATAAATACTTTGGCTTGCCAGATGAGATATGCTGGAGATTTTTGCATATAGTATTCACTGATGTGATAGTCACTGCTTTCTGCTTTTTAAATCAAACAGCTGTTTACTGGTCATTGATTAAGTGCAAATATGACTGGCTTTCAGTCCCTGCTCTGATTGAACTTGGCATTTGCCTTGATTGTCACAAGCTTACTGAGGTTTGTGAAAGGATAAGGTCAAAAACATTTCATAAAAAGTGATATATCACATATCTGATTATGAAAATGATCACAACAAATAAATGACTTTAAAGGGAAAATTGCAGTGGAGAAATGAGGAATTATCATTAAAGAAGTTGAAACCACAGTTATGTTATTAAAACATCATAATATCCGCAATTCTGCAAAGTTGCTGCAGGAACTTACTGCAAGAGACATTTGCTAAAAAACAGCACGAATGTCATTGCACAATGCTTCATCATGTAAATCATATACATTCCTGTCTGTCTGAAATTGAATGGAAGCAAATATAGCACACTGTCATCAGATCTAAAAATATGGCTAAAATAAATGTGCATGTCAAATTAAGGAATTTTGTTCTTTAGGTTTAACCATCAGAGGATTATTTCCCTCAGCGTTTAGAACATTTAGTTTTTGACCTTTTGTAAACATACATATTTAGTATTCTAATGCAAATTCTACCTCGCCTTTTCTTTTCACTGCAGTATGGCCCAATACTGCCCCATATTTTGATCATTTCCTGGTACCTGGACAGGTACAGAAATGCCTGGAGAAATCAAACCTAAAGTAGAAAAAGATTAAAGAAAAATAATAATGCACTTTTATCTATTAAAATAATAATTCGGTCTAAAATTAAAATTGGCTGAAGATTTACTCACTCTCACCAAGATGTAGGTGAGTTTGTGTCTTCATCGGAACCGATTTTGGAGAAATGTAGCATTCCATCACTTGCTGAGCAATGGAGCTTCTGCAGTGAATGGGTGCCGTCAGAATGAGAGTTGATAAAAACATCACAATAATCCACACCACTCCAGTCCATCAATTACTATTATTTGTTTCTTTCAGACACGCAGCTTTTCACTTCTCAAATTGATGGACTGGAGTGGTGTGGATTATTGTGATGTTTTTATCAACTGTCATTCTGACGGCACCCATTCACTGCAGAAGCTCCATTGGTGAGCGAGTGATGGAATGCTACATTTCTCCAAATCTGTTCAGATGAAGAAACAAACTCATCTACATCTTGGATGTAGTAGGTAAGCAGATTGTCGGCAAATATGAAATATTTTTGGGCAAACTATTCCTTTAAAACAACCAACAAACAAATAACTAAATCAATAAATAGACAGGAGCTATTGAAACTGCAATTGTCGGGATCTTGCGATGGATAGCACAGGGCTTTAGCTGTCATACAGACAGTAAATGAAGAGCTGGTAGACTCACCTGCGCTGGTGTTTGCTGAAGGAGGAGGTGGTAGATGGGGAGAGGAGTATGACGTCTCAAAAGAGCGAGGGGCAGATGGGGATGGAGGCAGCATGCACGAGTATGAGGAGGCAGATGGAGAAGGAGCCGACTGCAAAGAAGCGAAATGCAGTGAAGAACAGAATCGTATACCAACATACTACTGTGCACAGTATGCATTTTATACTACATATACAGTATTAGTACATTACTATATTTGCCAAAATGTACAACAATAAGCATTGCATGTAAGCTGCACTGCTCTAAAAAATGATTTTGAAACAATTTTCATTCAGAAATTGTTTATATCAATTAATATTACTAAAAAAAAAATTACAAATAACATTGAATTAAACATGATTTTTTTTTTCATGTGTTTGATGATATCATGTGATACTACTGTTTGAAACGTTAATCATTAAATAATGCCTATCATTTTGCTCTGTGTAGACACTACTACACATTCAGTGAGTAGTCGGCTAGTAGGCTATTCCATTCTAAAGACAAGACAGATTTTCTGGCGATCACTGATGTCAGTTTCATTGTCACCACTAGAATACATAACAGTGCAGATGCACATAGCCCTGATAAATTGGTAGTGCAATGTTTTGCGATATAGAAATGTGAATCTCCTAAAATGAGTAGTAGTGTCTCACCTGAACCCCAGAGTAGACTGACAGAGTGTTGTAACTGGGGAGAGCCGTGTCACTCTGACTGAACATGGAGGCTAAACACACACAAACAAAGACGTGAGAAAAAAATAAATAAATAAAAAAACATATGAGGTAGGCTACAGCTTAAAGGGTTAGTTCACCCAAAAATGAAAATTAGCCCATAAATTACTCACCCTCAAGTCATCCTAGGTGTGTATGACTTTCTTCTTTCAGACGAATCCAGTCGGAGTTATATTAAAAATTGTCTTTGATCTTTCAAGCTGTTTCATGGCACTCAGTGGGTGTTGCAGTGCTTCAGTCCAAAAGCACTTAATTAAAAAGCGCCCATCCATAAAAAAAAAAGTGCCTCACACGGCTCCGGGGGGTGAACAAAGGCCTCCTGTAGCGAATCGATGCGTTTTTTGTAAGAAAAATATCTATATTCAAAACGTAATAACCACTTTAATCTACCTTGCGCTCACTGTTGTACACGGAAGCAGCTCTGGGCTGATGACGTATGAGGTCAGCGTTGCGCATGCGCCGGTGCGTCTCGTGAAAATCAACGTTTGTCCATTAATGAGTATATATATGAAATTTTAAGAATAATTCTTAATTCATAGAAATAGTTATTAAAGCCTCAACACCATAAATGAACACACACTGAATTATGAGAATTATGTAAGTAACCAAAAAAGGCTAAACTAATAAAAATCTTACATTTTAGCTACTTCAAAGGCACAAACAAACAAATACATTTTAATTAGGTAAATAAATTATTCCAACAATTTCAAAACTGATTTAAAGTGTTTAAAAATGTTTTTTAAGTTCACTAGAAACATAAAATCATGCACATACAAATAAGATGAGAAAGGGGAAAAGTGGCCAGTACGGTATTCAAATTTCTCATTTATGTAAATCTCCGTTCCCACCTGCACTGTTGCCATGCGGATGATGATAGACAGCTGAGTTAAAGGATGTGCTCAGTGAAGCGTGTGTTTGAGCACAGGAAGTCCCGCCTCCAGACCGCCTCTGGTTTCGAAGCTTCTCCTCGCGCCTCCATTTGGCTCTTCGATTGGAAAACCACACCTGCCAATCAAGGTCCAATGTATATGAAATGATCTATCATATTTATTTTGCTTCGACAAATTGACAAGGACAGTTACATACTTGTATCCTTGCCTCTGGAAGGTCGATTTTGTGTGCGAGTCGCTCCCGTGCGAAAACATCTGGATAATGTGTTCTCTCAAACTCTAAATGAAGTTTAGTAGTTAATTTTTTTTTTTTTGAAATAAATGCTTGGTTTTATTTGTATTTTTATTTTTTCATCCAATGCTATATAATTCAAATTTTTGTCTGTTTTCTTACCCTTATCCAAGGCCTCGATCTGCTCTGTTGTGAAGCTGGTTCTGTTGCGCTGAAGTTTCCTCTTCAGCTGCAGCCTCAGTCGAGACTCTTCTCCCTCATCTCTTTCCACATGCCCTCCTTCTCCTGCCATCCTCCCATCCGTCCCCACCAGGCAGCCATCTGAAACAAAAAAATATATATATAAATAAATAAATGAAAAAAAAAAAGTTGCTAATCTGTAGAATGAAAGTGTGGAAGCAGGGAATCATTGTATGAATTCTTAAGGATTAGTTCATAGAAGTATTTTACTATTTTACAATAATAATAAATCGTCAAAACCAAAACAAAAGTGGTAGTAAGTAACCAAAATTGCTAAACAAATAAAAAAAGTCTTAAATGGTAGCTTCTTCAAAATCACCATTCTTAAAAAAAACAAACAAACTTACAATTTTAGTTGAAATAAATTTATACGCAGGTTCAAATTCAAGCATTTGAAGGGATAGTCCACCCAACAATTGAATTCAAAACTTGTATGTATTTCTTTCTGTGAAACACAAAATATACCCAAAATAATAATAAATATAGTTGGGAACCAAGTTTTGCATCACTTTGACTTTCATAGTATGTTTGGTTCATAGAAGTCAATGGGGTCCAAAACTGTTTGGTTACCAACATTCTTCAAAATCTCTTCCTTTTTGTGTTCCACAGAAGAAATTCATACAGGCTTGAAATGACATGAGGGGAAGCAAATGATGACAGATTTTTAATGTTTGAGTGAACTGTCCCTTTAAGTATAAGCAGGGCCGTCCTTATGGGGGTGCAACGCTTGAGGGGGCCCCCACGGCGAACGGACCGAAGGGGGCCCCACTCCCTACCTCGCACCGGGCCCCGCATCAGCTAAGGACGGCCCTGAGTATAAGCTTTTTCTTCAAAATGTTAGAAACAGAAATTCAGTCCAGTTTGTCAAAGCATTTGACTGGTAAAAAAATACTGTTTTTTAAAACACAACAATTGCACACACATGTTTTAGTGCCTTATTATTGTGTCTTATATACAGCCAGAGGAGGTCAGACATATATCAGGCGTCGAGCATCTCACCAGTGCTGTGCTGGCTGGGAACTGTGTTCTGCTGATGGTACCAGTCATTTGCTCCACTCCAGTTTGAGGTGCTCTGGATATTCAGCATGGTCAACCTCTCAAACATCATGTACCTGACCACTCCAGCCTCAGAATGGAAAGAGACAGAAGAACTCGTTTAATTCAGGCTCCCTAAGATGCAGTATGACCTTTGACCCTCATCTGTTTTTATACAGAAAATTTACAAGGAACAAAATGTATGACAGAATCATACATTCGCACACAATCAATGTTAAAGTGAATTACAGGAGCATCATTTTATACACGAAGAGTCTGTTACATCATTAATACTAACAGTGTTCATTTATTAGCTCGTCACGTGTTTGCCGTAGGCGTACAGATTTGTGCATTAGAAGAAATGTGAAATTTAGGTGAATTAAATTACATACATACAATGTTACATTACATATTCATTGTCAATGACTTTCAATAAAAAAATGCTTTTACCTGTCCACATTATAATTTCTGTTGGCCAGATCAGTTGTTTGATATTTTAATATATTTCCATTTCACATTTTTTTGTGCATACATTATTTTAAAATTATGATTTATATTTAGTTTTTAAAAATCTATAATAGGCTTTTAGCAGGTTTTCCTCGAAAACTAACCTTAATGAAACAAGCTCATTATGTGTTCAAATAACTGTATTTTGTTTTCCCCTTAGCAATAACAGAGGAGATGTTCAATAGCATTTTTGTAGCCAAGACATACAGTAACAGATGTTCAAAAATAAAACTAGATTGTAAAAAATATCATGTTAAATTGACGGTAAAATCTGGCAGCTGTGGTTGCCAGAAATTCACTTTCAAGTATTAGGAAACAGCATATTGGTGCCTGTACTGTATATTTTAAAACTTATAAGCATATATTTCGTTAATGATGTCATATTAATTTACCAAATGATACCAAAACCTACTTTTTACCTAAAAATTTAATAATACCACTATAATACATCAGAAAGCCATATGATGCATCCTGTCCATAACACATGGCCAATACTACAGACGGTGCACATGGTAACACAAAGGACATTAAAATGATGCAATAAACACCAACTAAATAACATAACACACGCTAATGTACATTACTGACAACAACAACAAAAATATTTATATAAAATATATCAATATGTGATGTTGCGCAGGGACTTCTATGAACACCCTTTTACTGTTTTCTCTCAGTTTTTACAAAAAAACATGTTTGACAGTATTTTACAGTAAACTTAAATACTGTATATGATAACCCTTACAATTTTTTACACTATACTGTAATATTTTTTATATTGTACGAATTTTTATTGTACGTTTTTTACATTTTAGTGTTTTTTATTACAAAATGTTATACTTTTGAAAAAGTGAGACAACTAGACCATGTCTAAAAATTTTATTTTGTTACTCAAATATTTTGAATGTTGCTTTTACAAACCTTTGTGGACTCAATACAGCAGTTTCTAACAAAATTATAAGAAAGAGCAAAGAAAAAGAATACAAATCCAACTCACCAGCCATTACATCACGAGCAGCACATCCACGGCAGCACAGCAATGCTATCCCTCTTTTTAAATGTTATTGAGGGTTTCCTGACAACTTGCTTTGTTAACAATGAACTGTGTGTGTGTGGAGTGACAGAGAAATAGAAATGCATCTGCAGGCAATTCTGCCCTTAAAGAGAGAGAGAGACAGAGAGAGGAGAAGAGTGACACAACGAGTCAACATCAGTGTCAAGTTTGAACTTAATGCCAGTGAGAGAGAGAAGCAAAAAGAAAAAACTACAGATAATGGAGTAATGAAAAAGAAGAAGAGGGGAATGGCAGAAAAGAGCAGAGTTTAATATTAATTAGCCTGCACATGTTAAAAGATAAGTGGGATTTGGGAGGGAAAATGAGAGATCATTGGACATTCCTGAAGTGGAGATTTTTGCATTTCTTCTCACAACTTAAAAACACATTCATTTTAGTCTGTTTGTTTCAGCATGACGGAATCTACAGTTCTGCGTTAGATAGATTTCAAAGACTCGTTTCATTAAATGAAACAAAGCTAAACCAATTGAGCAATTTTGTCTTTCAGTGTTCATTGTGATTGAAAATAAAGCATGCTGTCACTAACTTTAAAAAAACAAAAATCCATCTCTTTAGTTTATCTACAGAATAAAATACATGTCCACAACTGGGAAAACTGGGAATTTTATGGGTTAATTCAGATCAATTAAGTCTGATTAAATTATATTTGATGTGGCCTTTCTCATTGAATACATTAGATCATAATTGAACATTTTGAAACATTTAAGCACAAAGATTTCCCAGGATTACTAATGTATATTTAATGTGATAAACACAATAAATTATATGTTGAGGATAGAATAATGAGAGAGCAATGAGAGTTGGATGAGGGTATAAATAAACCAGTGTGTGTGTGTGTGTGTGTGTGTGTGTGTGTGTGGGTTGGTAGTAGTATTAAAACTGATTTTGTTATTTATTTGTGTCTGAGTGAACATAATAATAATAATAATAATAATAATAATAAAAGTGGTAGTAGTATTAAAACAGATTGATGTCTTTATTTATTTATTATATCTGAGGAGGCATCTTAATAATAACTATTATTATTAAAGCATATTTATTTATTTGCTATTTACAATGGGGCATATCATCATCATTATTAAAGCATAATATTTATATCAGAAAGTTTTTTTTTTTAATCATAAGAAACATAGTGTCCAACCTTTTGACTGTGTATTTTAATGTCATGATATAGCCTATGTGCACTATATCATACATATTATAACATATTAACCAAAATTTTGGGTTGTGGTACAGATGTGCATTTTCACCAGCCTCCGTGACTGTGCATGTGTCACTACGGTTATTCTCGTGCATGCGTGTATTTATGAGTCAATCACGTGACCGTGCGGGTCCGTGTGTGTGTATGTTTCTTGCAAAGATACATATAGCTTTAGGACATGCATATTTTTTTAACTAACCCCTCACCCCACCATCTCTCCATCCCTCTCTCTACCTCTTTTCTATTTTAGCGCTGGGGGTTAAAAGTGGGGCGGGAGGGGGCTGTGGAGGGAGAAGAGATGGTCACCATAGCAACAATGTCACGACAAATATTCATCAAGTCCTTAAAACAAAGCCGAGCGGAGCAGCTTTATCAAATAACTCGCGCAGTTCATCCTGCGACAGTCGGCAGAGAGACGAACTGCAACACTTCACTGAGGAGAATGAATAGCTTTCTTCCTCAGGTAATCAAAAATACAAACTTTCCCGTCTTTTTTGATTTTGACCGGTGGTCGTGCTACTTTAGTGGAACGGTGACTTCCTTCAACACATTCTTTCCGTTTCTATGGTCCAGTTCCGCGGTTTCTCCGTCGTGTTGTGCTGCCCTGGCGACACCGCGCTGCATCCTCTCTCCCGTCCCTCCTCTCTGTCCCTGTCCCTGTCCCTGTTCCTGTCACCTTCGGTCGTGCTGTAAAAGCAGACACAGAGCCTGAGGACAGAGCGAGAGGAACACAACCGAGACAGAGACACAGCAGCAGCTCAACAGAAGAGGAAGGTGAACACGGAGTCATGTAGTGATTATCGTCGAGCATCTGTCCGCTTAATCTATTATTAATAATAGACAAAAGGAGCAATTGGGAAATCCTATTATTAAATTTAGCAAGTTTATAATTTACCGGGTACACTCTAAAAAATGCTGGGTTAAATACAACCCAGTGCTGGGTAAAATAGGGAAAAACCCAGCAATTGGGCTGTTTTGACCCAGCGGTTGGGTTACTACCCAGAAGGTCCCGCGGTGCGAAAGGTCCTATTTACTCACCCTCAATTTGTTCCAAACCTGTATGAATTTCTTTCTTCTGTTGAACAGTTTTGTGGGGAACCAAACAGTTGTAGCCAATGGTAGCCATTGACTTCAATATGTGATGTTAACCACTGAATTCTAGAAAAACGTCATCTGTTGGTTATCCACATTCTTCAGAATTTCTTTTGTGTTCAACAGTAGAAAGAAATTCATGCAGGTTTGGAAAGACATGAGGGTGAGTAAAGGATGACAGAATCTTTATTTTCGAGTGAACCGTGCCTTTACCAATTCAACTTTTTGTGTAAAATAACTGCTAATTTCACTGCAACCTTTTCTGTACATCTCTTTTACTGCCATTCCAGCCATGGAATGCAGGCAAATATTTTTAAATATTTATTTTATGTTTCCTGATGTTCACTTCTAATGTTGTTTAATAATTGCATCAAAAGCAGTCATAATATTTACTAGATATGCTTTCACTGTTTTTGGCCCTCTGGTTAAAATACTCCTCTTTAAGGGGCATTTCTTCTTTAAGTAGAAAATGGGTAATTTTGGCAGCTTGGTTTCAGTAAAAGCTGTTTTTAAACTAACAAGGACGTTTTGAGTTCACTTCAACTTACTTTATGTATTTTTTTGAAGATTTAAGATTACACTGGTTGCACTGGTTATTGTAGTGTAAATCCTGACTGATTTAACACTTCAGCATGTGACCACCACAAAATCACAAATTCATGATCACAAAATAAATGCACTTATTCTTTGTTGATAACATCCTAGGCATTATAAGGCCACTGATACACTGAACCTGTTATGCATGTTTCTCAGTCATGTGCATGCAAAAAAAAGGGACTGATTGTTAAAACCTGTTTACAAAAGTCCCTGCAACCCACACAGTAGTATTTAGTAGTTAGATGACATATGCCACACAATAGTAATTTAGCAGCTTTTTAATGGGAAACAATTAAATCAACCACTTTTCAACAAAGCCGCAGAACAAGGTAGAAACCTTGAAGCCTTACTAATTTGTTCAAATCACACAAATGATTGACTTAGAGCTTATATTTTGAAACCTGCATTCATTAGTACACTGCAAACACCTTGACCTGCCACATTCTCGGACAAAGTCCCCGAATCAAAACAGAGAAACCAGAACTGCTAGAGGTGAACGAGTGGGCGGGGTTTGTGCTCATTGAGGGCGGGACGAACGCTCCTGATTGGTCATTGTTGTAAAGGTAGACAGATCGTTTGAAAAAAAAAAAAAACAAAGATCACGGGAAGCTAGTTTTTTTTCCATGAGCGAAACTACCGAAGTATTGATCTTCAGTTCTCCTGACTTCGTCGAACAAGGAAGTGATTATTTCTAGAAACATATTCGTTTTAAAGATTTGCGTCTGAATTCTAAACGAAGTTGAAGTTTTCTTAAGTCCCTGGAGCAAAGGTAACGTTATTTTGATAGGATGCGGTACACCTCCTGTATTCGGACTGCCTTCGTCATGCTGATTGGTAGGTGCATAACTTCAATGTTTTTCTTTATAAAAAAAATTAAAAAATTTGTTAGCGTATTAACAATTAATGTAGGACTGTAACTTCATTGTTTTGTTTTATGTTGGGCGCCATTCAGGGTTCTGGATGGGCGAGGCTCAAGGTAAGAAATTGATCTAATTTGCACTAGGGTTGTGTTTGTCTGTCAGAGGGAAACATAACAGCTAAAATAAACACTTCAAGCGTTATCTTATCCGTATATACTTAAAATGTGAATTGGTTTATGAGAGTAAAGCAAACAAATCACCAGAATCAATGTGTTTGACTCAGAATGTGGTCGGCCACAACTGCTGAACAGGATAGTCGGAGGCTCCGCTGCGTCGGAAGGCGCGTGGCCTTGGCAGGTGGATATTCAGGTAAGAATGGCAGCCATTATGAAACTAAAGTTTTGGAAAACTGAGGCAGAGTTCACAGGCTTTAGTTACAGAGAATACTTTCCTGTAGCTCAGTCGAACAACACAGAGATCATAGTTTAATGCATAACCTGATAAAATGTTTGCCCTGAATGAAAAATCATCATCATCATCAAGATTCTATACAATTCTATAATAATTATTCATAATTGTACATATTGACAGAAAAGGTGTAGGCTGAAGCCTTAGCTTATTTTACCTACCATTTTTTAAATAAGTGTCATGTCCACTTTCACATTTAATCTTTACAAAAATATACAAAAACTGACTAAAATTGAAAATTTCAGGCCATCCAAGATGTAGATGAGTTTGTTTCTTCATCAGATTTGGAGAAATTTAGCATTCTATCACTTGCTCACCAATGGATGCTCTGCAGTGAATGGGTGCCGTCAGAATGAAAGTCCAAACAGCTGATAAAAACATCACAATAATCCACAAGCAATCCTCACTTAAGGACTTGTTAACTTTGATTTAACCAGGAAAGGTTTTACAATTTATATCATATGTAAATGTAAAACATCTTGTATAGTCTTAATTGCTGTATTTTTCTTTTTTGCTTTTAGTTTTTTTTTTTATATATATTGTATTTAAGCAAGTTGTGTATTTTTTGTAACTCAGTTTTGGAACATAGCCTGATGCTGACATGGCATTAAAATCTATATTACCGTTACTATAGTACTGTTACAAATAATCCACACAACTAGTCCATCAATTAATGACATGTGAAGGGAAAAGCTGTGTGTTTGTAAGAAATCCATCATGAAGATGTTTTTAAACTTCAGACAAGTCCTCTATGCATAATACGTTTTCTCTAGTGAAAAAGTTGTCTCGTCCGAATCGGGAGAGAGATAGACACAAATCAAGCACCATTTACAAGTTGAAAATAAGTTTAGAACAGTTCTAAACAAATACATTGGTAGTTTTTGACTGGAGAAAGCATTATTATGAATTATGGCCAGAAGCAATGGCTTATAATAATAATAAAAAAAGGTTGCATCATCATCCTTGTGGATTATTGTGATGATTTATCAGCTGTTTGGACTTTGATTCTGACGGCACCCATTCACTGCAAGAGATGTACTACTAAAATTCTCCAAATCTGTTCCGATGAACAAACAAACTCATCTACATCTTGAATGGCCTGAAGGTGAATACATTCTCAACGTATTTTTGGGTGAGCTATTAAAAAAAATAAAAGACAAAAATGTATTGAGACCTTTATAGATAACTGAAAATTACACTTTTTATATTAAATTCATACAATTGTTTCAAGTACTTTATGCACAAGTTGTTTATGAGCTATATATTTGTTTATCACCTTTTTAAATTTGCAAGGTGAACTACACATTTTTAATTCCTTATTGCAGTTTTTCCACAATATATACATCTATTTTTTAGATTTCTCCTTTCCCTTTTTTTTTTTTTTTTAAACAAAAAGCCTTTTAATCTCGGCTGAATCCAGATATCAGTGAAACCTTTAAGTATTTTATTGTCAAGGTTTAGGATACATTCTGAATTGTCTGTCAAATCTGGTTTCTTTTTTTCGATATCCTCCTGATGTCTGGTTGATGTGTGTGTTTAGACTGACAGTCAAGGACATGTGTGTGGAGGAACTATCATCTCGGAGAACTGGGTCCTGTCTGCTGCACATTGCTTTCCCAAGTAAGTTTTACACCTTTTTTTCAACACCCATATAATCCTTGTTTGCTTATTTTTCAGCTTTTTATATATATATCAATTTCTCTTCCTCGTCCAGCCCTAATGACATCTCCTCTTACATGGTTTACGCGGGCCGGCAGCAGCTGAACGGCTGGAACCCAGACGAGACCAGCCATAGGGTCCGCCGTGTGGTGGTTCCTCTGGGTTACACAGACCCTCAGCAGGGTCAGGATATCGCTTTAGTGGAGCTGGCCACAGCTGTCAGGTGGTCTGACCGCATTCAGCCTATCTGCCTGCCATATGCCAATGTGGAGTTCAGCAGCGACATGAGGTGCATGATCAGTGGATGGGGTGACATCAGAGATGGAGGTGAGTGAGAAACCCACACTACAGGCGTCTGAAATTTCATCCATGCGCAAGCTGTGATGTTAAATGTATTTAACTTCGAAATTACAGTGACATTACATTCAGTAGTAGTAGTGTGTATAAGCAGATAAATAATAATAAAAAAAAAATACTAAACAATACTTGTTTTAAATGCTTCAAGTGAAATAGGCCTCACAACATTATTTTAACATGAAATGAACAATGTGAATGGAAAGTCATTATGAGATTTGCTAAAGATTACATGTATTATTGTTATTATAAAGATTAAGTGTGTTAGATGACCGCAAAGATATCTTAACACGTAAAATTAAAGATGTTAAAGAACTGCTATTTTATTTATTGTGAAACAATAGGGAAATGGTGTGGCTGAATTATATTGAATTGCTTGAAAATAGACTTGTTGGATGATTTCAAATGGGGTCTAAATGTAAACATGGAGCATATGAGTATGCACAACTCAATATCCAATTGACTGATAACTGATGAGGTTCCGATATATTGTTCATTTCTGCTATTTAATATCTTGATGCAAATTTATGGTGCACATTTTCACTGAAAATGTTTGTCTTCTTAAGGTCATTAAAGTTCAGTACATTCAAAAGTTTGGGGTCATTGAATTATTTTTTTAAGTCTCTGGTGAGCATAAAGGTCTTTGCACAAATTTCTTTGAGTCTGAAATTTTCGTATGCGTTTTTTCGTATTTGTCATCGTCACGCACAGAAACCTTGCTTGCACACTGAGTCAAAATGCTTGCTACGGATGTGAAAAACGCAGAAAATTTTACCTGATCTGAATTTTTTTTTAATTTTAGATTAACGTTTCGGATGCAGTTTGTAAATGTGATGCAATGTGAGGTCATTTATTTTTTAACGTGCAAAAATTTCGGACTCTGTGTGCAAAGACTCTAATGCTCACCGAGGCTGCATTTATTTGCTCAAATTTACAAAAAAGCAGTAATATTGTGAAATATTATTAAAATGTCAAAATATTTAAAAATGTAATTTATTACTGTGATTTATTGCTTACTCCAGTCTTCAGTGTCACATGATCCTTCAGAAATCATTCTAATATGCTGATTTGATATTTAGGAAACATTTCTGATTATCAATGTCTTCATATTATAATATATATATATTTTTTGGAAACCAAAAGTGTGGGCCAAGTAAGATTTCAAATAAATTAAAACGAATTGATTCAAATACCTTTATTCTGTAAGGATGCATTAAATTTATCAAAAGTGACAGTGAAGACTTTTATTATATTATAAAAGATTTCCATTACAAAGAAATGCTGTTCTATTCATCAAAGAATCCAGAAAAAATTATCATGGTTTCCACTAAACTTTTTAAGCAACAAAAACAATTTTCAACATTAAAAATTATAAGAAGCATTATTAATAATTAAGCACCAATAGTAATCGATAATGATTTCTGAAGGATCATGTGACACTGAAGACTGAATTAATGATGCTGAAAATTCTACATTTCCATCCCAGGAATAAATTGCACTTTAAAATATATTATGATAGTAAACAGTAATTTTAAATAGTAATAATTAGTGCTGTCAAACGATTAATCGCATCCAAAATAAAAGTTTTTGTTTACATAATATATGAGTGTGTACTGTGTATATTTATTATGTATATATAAATGCAAACAAATGCCTGTGTATATATTTAACAAAAATATGTTATGTTTATATATGAAACATATTTATATATAATATAATAATATAAATGTATATACATGTAAATATTTTCAAAATATATACTGAATGTGTGTGTGTGTGTGTGTATTTATATATACAAAATAAATAAACACAGTACACATACATATATTATGTAAACACTATTATGTAAACTACTATTATTATGTAAAAAACGTTTATTTTGGATGCGATTTAATCGTTTGACAGCACTAGTAATAATATTTCGCAATACTACTGTTTTTACTGTAATTTAGATCAAACAATGCAGCATTGGTGAGCAGAAGAGATTTCTTTAAAAAAAATATTGTAATTATTGCAAACTTTTGATTGGTAGTGTATGTATATTGTGTGAAACATTGGCAATTGCTACAAGCAGTGCATAAAGAAATTCTTGTTCCTTCAGTGTGTACAACAGGGGTCACCAAACTTGATCCTGGAGGGCCGGTGTCCTGCAGAGTTTAGCTCCAACTTGCCTCAACACACCTGCCTGCAAGTTTCAAGTATACCTAGTAAGACCTTGATTAGCTGGTTCAGGTGTGTTTAATTGGGGTTGGAGGCTTGGAGCTAAACTCTGCAGGACACCGGCCCTCCAGGACAGAGTCTGGTGACCCCTGGTGTACAAAGACACAAAAGCACTCATCTTGTTGTTTCTCATGTCTTGTTCAGTTGCTCTGCAGGGCGTTGGGGCGTTGCAGGAAGTCCAAGTGCCAATCATTGACTCAAAGACTTGTCAGGATATGTTTCTGATAAACCCCACAGAGAACATTGACATCCGCCATGACATGATGTGCGCTGGATTCCAACAAGGAGGCAAAGACTCCTGCCAGGTGAGGAGAGCATTGCTTGAGGAAAACATATGATTTTTTAAATAAAAATACCAATGGACCTTCTGATGCCCTTCTGTTCTTATATATTTCTGCATGTGTGCTTTTTCAGGGCGACTCTGGCGGGCCTCTGGTGTGTCAGATCAGTGACGGAAGTTGGGTGCAAGCTGGAATTGTGAGCTTCGGTCTCGGCTGTGCTAAACCAAACCGACCAGGAGTCTATGCCAAAGTATCCAGCTTCACTAACTTCATCCAGAACCATGTTGGAGGAGTCCAGCTCAAGAGCGCATCGGGTCACATCTGGGCTGACCGGGTCATGGTGCTCATCAGGACTCTGGTGCTACTGGTATTAGTGCAGCTGCTGAGATAAACACACACTGATCCTCGCACAAGCCAAACACCTCCTGCCCCAAAACACCGTCCTACATAAAAAGAGATTTTAATGCCATAAGTACTTTTTTAATCCGTTTTTAAACAACTTTATATTATGTAGTTTCCTATTTGGTTTGTACCAAAAATACACAACGAATGATTTGAAATGAAAGATAAAAGTATGTCTTTTACCACTTGATTAATAATATATTCTTTTCACTATTTGGAACTGTACTGATTAACATTGAGATGATTAAACCATGTAATTGAACTGTGAAAATAATGCCATTTTTAAACTGAAACACTCAAGTGGTTCTCATGGGCAGCTTAACAAATGTGAGGTTTGACAATCATGATGCATACTAAAATATTAATGGACACTTATTTGATCCAGCCTTTTGCACAGCAATTCTAAATGTTATTTACCTTTGCATCAGGACATGTCAAATTTTTAAGATTTTAAGATCACCTGCGCAATTAGATGTTTATGATGTGAAAGATTTAATGCTTTTCTAGAGTTAGTTGTATATTTGTATCTCTTGGTGACTTTTTCTCTTAAAATGCTGTAAATAAACTGTAATAAAGTGATTTTTGTAATTGATATATATTTAGCATGTTTATATTTATGGTAGAGGTAAACACTGGGGAATTGACCTGCCTTTAAACATTAGCATTACTAATACTATCATAGCAACCGTTGCTGTCTGGCATGTTCTGCTCTTTTAATGCAAGTCTATGGAAGATTTGTATTTGGTTGACCAGAATTTTATATAAAAATCCAAAAATTTAAATATTGTTAATGTGCATTCTGCATCAGTATTTTTTTTTTCTTTCGCAGGGAAAGTAACATTTAATTTACATACTGATTCAGGTATATATATATATAGAGTATATATATTAGGGCTGTCGGTCGATTAATTAATCTAATTGCAAAATAAATTTGACTGAAAATACCCACAAAAGATTATTTAAAGCTATTTTTGTGTTAAATGAGAAAATATCAAGTAGACGTTACAAATAGTAGCTTTAGAAATAAATATTTTGATTCAACATAAAATTTATTACACATAAACTTTTAGGCTACAACAGCGTAACATAAACTATGGAACATGAAAGAAAATAATTTGAGAAACATCTCAGTATTTTTTGTTCATACAATGAAAGTCATTGGTAACTAAAACGGCTTTGTTTCCAACAGTCTTCAAAATACCTTCTTTTATGTTCCACAAAAGAAAGGTTTGAAACGACATGAGGGTGAGTGAACGATGACAGAATTTAAATTTTTTGGGTGAGCCATCCCTTTAATGTTTTTATTATTATTATTATTATGAAATGATACTCTAAACAAGAAACTAAATCTGCCAGCAGGTGGCGGTAAATGTCTTTATGAGTCATTCATTCATTCCAACGGCTGATTCATTCAGGAATTAAGTAAATGGCTCTCTTTATGAATGAGTCTTTGAATCATTGGTTCACACGATTCGTTCAAAACACAGATTCATTCAGAAACTAAA
>NW_015626872.1:81768-87341 GCF_001515625.1 Sinocyclocheilus rhinocerous
AACGGCTGATTCATTCAGGAATTAAGTAAATGGCTCTCTTTATGAATGAGTCTTTGAATCATTGGTTCACACGATTCGTTCAAAACACAGATTCATTCAGAAACTAAACGCCGCTGTGTTCGAAAACGCGCAACAATTCTGTTACGGCTTTAAAGGTAATTTGTTCTCTGCAAAATTGAGCAAAAACATATTGTGTTTAAAGTATAACACAATATCATCTTATTTACTGAACTGTTGTATAAAATCACATTCAAACTTGTGATATTCGGGACAAAGTCATCACTGGTGTGATATTGCTCTCGTAAATATGAGACAAAAACTCATATAGGGGCATTTTTTGCACCAATATCTTGAATTTTAGGGCATAAGTGCATTAATGGAATTGTTGCCCTGCAATCATAACAGTCAAGTTCAACTATATGAAATTATGAAATGGAAGATGACGTACAGGTCTGGGGGCGGGGCCAGTGCATTAACTGCATTCAAATATTTTAATCGTGTTATTTTTTCATAGCTAATTAAGTTAACATCCCTAATATATATATATATATATATATATACACTTTGAGAAGCTTTTGATTTGATTTGATTCATGGACTCTGCAGTTTTTAATCATACTGCATTATTTAACTGTTCCCCGAAAAAAACAAGATAAATGTAGCATCTTAATTTTTGTAAGAGTAACAAAGGGGGCGGGGCTTAGTCAATTTGCATATTACTACGAAGTGCCTTCTATTTATGAAATCATATTTATTTACGATTATATTCATATAATGATTTGTCAATGGTGTTTAAGTGGTCTCTGCTATTTTCATAAGAATAATGTGTATTTATTATGGCAATGGTTATCATACTTAGCCTTTAGCATTGCATCTAAATCCATAAATAATATATTTCTGCCTCGTACTGTGATCTAAATCCCATCGGATTGGAATCAGAAGTTATTTCAGACGCTCGCTGGTGTCTGAAAGTGAGTTCTGAGCTTTTAAAGGTCCCGTTTTAAATGTTTGCCCGACACTGTATATACAGTCAAACCAAAATGTATTCCGACACCTTCAACATTTCTCACATCATTTGCTAGAGTTTATAAAATGGTAACAAAATATGACAAGAACTCAAGAGTTAAACTGTGTCAGAACAAATTCATCTTGATAATGTCAGATAACTTTGATAGAAATGTATGTAATGAATTAGGTTGAATAGCTGTCAGCTGTTAAATTTAAGTACACAATTAGATAATAACAATTTAGGTCAACCAATTACATTTACATACATTTATATTTAGTCATTTAGCAGACCAAGCAATGCTTAGTGTAAAAAGGTCGCATTTGCAATTAAATAAAAATACTTAAAAGGGGTCATATGATGCGATTTCAAGTTTTCCTTTCTCTTTGGAGTGTTACAAGCTGATTGTGCATAGATAAGATCCCTGAAGTTGCAAAGACTAAAGTCTCAATATTTGGTTTGACTGTAAAAAACTAAATACTGCAAAAGATACCATTATTAAAAAACAACACACGAATCCCTTTGATAGCTTTATTCAAGACAATACTCTTTGTTGCTGGTGTAAAACGGAGCAGATCTGCATGTGGTGCAGCAAGTTTCACTATTTTCTACAAGGCATTCATGCAACATCAAATGAAATGTTTTTCTACTTTCTACAGTCATGATATCATTGTGCTCTGCTGTGTTTCATCCACCGTAATACTGCTGCCCTGCTGGTGACTCCTACTGTAGTGTACTAGAAAATAGCTTTAAACACTGGTCTGCGAAACAAGTTGCCATTTCAAGTGAATTATTCTCTAAACTCAGTTGAATGGAGTGATATTCCAGGGGGAATGAATGGCACTAGCACCGCTGAACTGAACTCTTTTTCCCTGGATCTGAATTGCTTGGTAATGGCACTGAAATTCTGAGAATGGAAACCCCTTAAGAACCGAACAGAGCATCATACTTTAATGTTGGCACAGATAAATAATGCATACGAACCCATTAAAGATAAAGGCACTTTTCTGGGTAAGAGTCTAGGTAAAGGCCTTAATAATTTGGAGCCTCAAACATATTCTCTCTACTGTGCACAATACAGCTATCAAGTTCCTCTGTTCACGGCCCTCAACCGGTTCTACAAGGGGATGAAATGCGTGGTGGACTGATCAGGTATCAGGAAGCGTTGAGTTGTCGGAGAGGATCATGGGAGATCCCAGCTGGAGCTCCTGCTGAAGTGACTCCATGTCAGCAGGGGTCATGCGGTGTACCTCGAGCCAATCAGAGAGCAGGGATGCAGACAGGGGGGCCAAGTCATTGTGACTAATGAAAGAGAATAGAGACCATTGAAACGCACGTTACAGTCGAGTACTGTAATTATCAGTGACGTACAGTTTAAAAATAGAGCGTGCACTTTGCGGTCGCCGGGATCTGAACTGACCTTTCCCTGAGGTCGGAGTGCTGGAGTTCGGTGAGAGACTGAGTGAGGAGGTCATCGAGGTCGAAGCCGACGCCGTATCCTGCTCCACTGCCTTTAGGAGTCACTGAGAAAACCGGCGGCAAAATGTCTTCAACCTGGCAGGAAAAATGATTGAGAGAAGAATGAAACAAATGAACAAGATCAAAATTAAAACATAATCTGATAAAAAATACAGAAATATGTTTTCCAAACGTAAGTCACAGAGCCCATATGTATGGAAGCTTGTTTGACTCATGAGTAAAAAAAAAAGGTAATTGCAATTTCATTTCTTTACTTTATGTCTCACAGTGTTAGCCTACTTTATTTTCATAATGACCTGTTTCTTCATTACCCTGAGTTAGAAACAGGCCTCCATGCATAACATCATTTGTGTCAGAAAATAAAACAGAAAGATAAAAAATAATGCCTGGCATGACCTCTAGGGGGCCACAGTTTTATTTTCAATTAATCTAACAATAAATTAATCAATCACTAAAAATAATACATAATAATGCCTTGCATGGCGTTTACGGTTTCTTTTTTTCCAAATAATCAAACAATCAATAAATACAAATAATATATAACAATAATATAAAAAACAATACCGATAATAATAATTTTGAATTAAAAAAAAATTTTTTTTTAAAAAAGTATTAAACGTGTTTCTCATCCAGCAACATTGGTGCTACACACATAAACTATAAAATAACTAAAATAAAATGTTCATGCTTACTTTAAATTTAGAGGTCACTGGAGATGATTTCCATTTTTATATCATGATTTAAATTAGGGCTGCACGATAATTGATTACAGAACCGGCTTTTCTGACAAGATGCGCGTTAAATATCGCATGCGATTTATCGTGCAGCCCTAATGTAAATGAATATTTTCAAGTGATTATAATTATTTTTGTACAATTAGACCCTCAGTTCTGGCTTGCAGTCAATGCTTACTTTATTTCTAGCTTATGCAACATTTTGGAGCAGAGCATGAGTAAAAAAAAACTTAACTATAGAAATTTCCATGACTTTTTAAAATTTATTTTTATATTTTCTGTTTTCACTTTTAGTTTCAATTTCAGTAATTGTGATGTTTTTGTCATTCGTTTTTTAAAGTTCTTCAAATTAAACTAAACGAAACTGAGAAATGCTGCCTTGGTAACGAGCCGAAATAGTTTTCTATATTTTATTTTCAGTTAACCCCAGCCTGCAAATATTTATTTTAAAATTCTCTAATTGTTCCAGGTTATCCTTGACCGCTATAACCCAATAACCCAAATAAATGTCTTAACCCAAATTCAAATTAAATGATAACAGGTTTTGCTTTTCTAAGCAAACAAACTTTCACCTGGAAGAAAATAATAATGCATAACAATAATAAAAAATACCATATGCTCATATTGGAAGAAGGCCAATCATGTACTATAAATAAAACGTTCACCTGTGACTTTGAGAGCTGCTGTGTGACTGTGTGGATGTCAGGGATGCAGTTTGCCGGCTGTCCCGTGTCAGTGAGACCAAGGCAGGGTTGAGCTGCAGCTCCCGGAGGCTGTGTTGAAGGGCCCTGTGCATGAGAGCCATTTTGTCGCTCCTCTAAAACACAAAGTTTGTCCAGGGCTTGAGGACCATTGCCGATTTCTGGATTGGAAAGAGACGTGCTGGTGTCCGAGACGCCAATGCTGGGGTTCAGAGCTGATGGTTTGGTCATAAAGGATTCCAGCGGCAGCAGATGGATGTGAGCGTTGGACTGCGACTGCGCATGCGTGACAGGCTTCGGCTGCGTTTGCATGTGCGCAAAGCCCGTGTGAGCGGGGTTATTCAGTTCAGGTGGAGGTTGGTGGGTTTTCTGGGGTTGGTGTGGAGTTGTTCCTGTCCAGTTCTCAAGACCGGTGAACATTGTTCCAACAGTCAGAAACTGAGGTTTTAATATGTTGTTTTTGGCAAAGGCACATGGGGCGGTTACCACACCAACTTCAGGTTTATAAGAGTATTAGTCGGTAGAAAAAAAAAAAAGGAAGTGTCAACTTAATATGCGAGTATAGGAAATTGAGATTTATACATCATCTGAAAGCTGAATAAATGAGCTTTCCATTGATGATTGGATAGAACAGAATAGGAAAATATTTGGCCGAGATACAACTATTTGAAAATTTGGAATCTGAGGGTTGGTGTGGAGTTGTTCCTGTCCAGTTCTCAAGACCGGTGAACATTGTTCCAACAGTCAGAAACTGAGGTTTTAATATGTTGTTTTTGGCAAAGGCACATGGGGCGGTTACCACACCAACACTTCCACCTCCCCCTACAGCAACTATCCCAACGTCTCCATTCTGAGCTGGACTTAAAGAGACGGGCTGTGCATCATGAGTCGGAGTTGGATGGAATATTCCAGCTGCCAAACACTGTCCCATTTGTGGTGGTTTGAAAGCCTGCACTTCGTTGGGTTGTTTTGGTGCCATTGATTCTCCCCCGTCTGAGTTTGTCTTTACGACTTTGCTTCCTTTTGCTGGCTGGATTTGGACCGTTTTACCCTCACCGGTCTTGGCACTATTGGTTTCCGCAGTCTGTGATTTGTCCACCCGGTTGTCCATCATTCGTCCCCAGCGCTCCAACAGCTTCTTATCGCTGTCGCTGAGTAACACGCCACCCAAAGATTCGCCTTGTTTTCCCTCCTTTTTCTCTTTCAGCTTCCTCTTCCGCTCCATCGCACGCTCCTGTCTCTTCCTCCGCTTCTCTTCCCTCTCTCGTTGTCTCTCCTGGGCCGTGACTGGCTTCTTCTGCTCTGGTCCAGAGTTGGAGGAGGAGAGGGATGAGGATAAACCTCCAGCAGATCCTCTGAGTAATTCGATACCAAAAGCTGCAGAGCCTCCATCTGGGGAAGAGAGAATCAGTACATTATTGACATGACAGTACTTGTCATTACTTGGAAATAACTGAGAAAAATTGGATAAACATAAAAAAAAAATATATATATATATATATATATATATATATATATATTACATACACACATATACAGTGTGTGTATATACACTGTAAAAAAAATCCGTAAAATTTACGGTAAAAAAACGGCAGCTGTGCTTGCCGGAATTTTACCGTAAAAAATACGGTAGCAACGTTTTAGGTTTTACGGT
>NW_015626872.1:87980-92615 GCF_001515625.1 Sinocyclocheilus rhinocerous
GAAAATCGCCTTTAAAGTTGTCCAAATGAAGTTCTTAGCAATGAATATTATTAATCAAAAATTAAGTTTTGATATATTTATGGTAGGAAATTTACTAAATATCTTCTTGGAATATGATCTTTACTTAATATCCTAATGATTTTTGGCATAAAAGAAAAATCGATACTTTTGACCCATACAATGTATTGTTGGATATTGCTACAAATATAACCATGCGACTTATGACTGGTTTTGTGGTCCAGGGTCACATACAATTCATTTTACACATATAAAATTTAAATTATAGAAATATAAAACATAAAATATATAATATTTAAAACATATATGCAAACACTACTGTTCAAATGTCTGGGGTCTTTAAATTTTTTTTACTGTTTTTGAAGGTCACTTTTGCTCACCGGACTGCATTAATTTAATCAAAAACACAATAAAAAACGTAATATTGTGAAATTAATTATTACAAATTATGCATTGCTTTTTTGTAATATTGTAAATGTCTTTACTGTCACTTTTTATTAATATAATACATCTTTGCTGAATAAAAGTATTAATTTATCTCAAAAAAATAAACTAATTAACTTTACAGACCCTAAACGTATGACTGTTAGTGTGTATTTATAAGATAAAAATTTTTTTTTAACAGTAGAAAATGTGTCTTAAAATTGGAAATTAGTTGGTTTTTATATAGTTCCTCACATGGGGATAATCAAATCTGGGGGTCTGTGGCAGCAAATTTGAGACAACACTCAGTGTTAAGCAATCTATGGCCACATTGCAAACTCTCTCACCTCGAGCCTTCTGCCTTAGTGCTGATTTAAGCAAGGCAGCTTTGAGAGCTGCTTTTGTGTCTTCTGAAATTGCTCCCTCTTTTTTTGTACCTTCCCCGGTTGTCGCTTTCCCTCCTTTGCCCAGGGAACGAGTGAGATTTTGAGAGAGCGACTGAGCCTGGGACTGTGTGAGAGAGAGTGAAGGGATCGACTGAGGAAGACTTGAAGTGGGCGGAGTCTGAGAGACAGGGTGGGACGGAATCATTTGATTGGACGAGTCAAGCTCCTCCTTTGTGCAGTTCATCACCGGTTCGGTAAACGACGCATCCTTGTCCGTGGGAGTGGTCAGATCGATGGTCTCAGGCTGGCCATCAGAGTTCGCGCTGGGCATGTCCACATCCTGGCAGCTTACCTGAGCCAAATGTGGCAAAATCTGAGTAAGGTGATGTGAAGCTTGAAACGAGTTTGCATTCGTTTGAGTTTGCGTAGTGTCTGTAGGTTTGAAGTTGAGATTTGTGCGAGTTTGTGCTGTTTCTGTCAAGTTTTGAGACTGCGGAGTCGCGCAAAGAGTGCTACCAGACACCCCAACCCCTGCCGAACCAGAATGGAGAGGCCTAAACTGGATCTTCTTCCTGACGCCCTGCTTCTTCTTATGGAAGTCCTGGATTTCTGCTAGTATAGCTTCTTTGATTTGTTCTTTGCCCATTGGCTGCCGATCAAACTCAAAATCAAAGGCAGGAACGCACACTGGCTCGTCGTCTGCGTCGTGGTACTTGGCGAGGTAAGGGTGTTCGAGGGCTTGACATGCACTGAAGCGCTCACGAGGGTCAAATCGGAGCATTGCGCCCAACAAGTCCAATGCACTGGGCTCAGCTTGCGGATACAGTGCTGCACGCGGCTCTGCTGCTTTTGAAGGGAGGCTTCGCACGTAAGAACGCACACGGTCTGACCCTATCGAGCCGATGATGCTCTCGGGTGGCGTTCCCAAAACCGAAAGAATCAGCTGAAGCTGATGCACATAGTTTTTCCCTGGAAACATCTGCCTCCTGCCGAGCATCTCGCCAAAGATGCAGCCAACAGACCAGAGGTCGATGGCCAAGCTGTAGTGATGAAGCGACAACATGAGCTCAGGAGCGCGGTACCAACGTGTGGCCACGTATTCGGTCATAAATGAACTTGACTCTTCAGAGTGGGCCGCGCTTAATCCGCGCGCCAAGCCGAAGTCGCCAATCTTCAGCTCGCAGTTTTCATTCACCAGCAGGTTGGACGGCTTGAGATCACGGTGAATGACGTTGGCCGAGTGAATGTATTTCAGGCCTCTTAACAGCTGATACAGGAAATAGCGTGTGTGTTCTGGGGTCAGAGGTTGGCGGGAGTGAATAATCTGATGCAGGTCACTCTCCATGAGATCAAGAACCACGTACCTAAAGAATGAGAGTCACTTTTAGCACATTAAATATGAGGAGAGAATATGCTTGCTGCTTTGAACTCAAGCTTACACTGATTTGAAAGCCGAGTGAGGGACCACAGGCTGCAGAATGTCTTTAATGGCGATGATGTTGTCGTGTTTGAAGTGCTTGAGAATCTTCAGCTCTCGCAGAGTGCGTTTGGCATTCGTCACAACCTCAAAGGCATTAGGGATCTTCTTTATTGCCACCTGCTGGCCTGAATGCATAAATAAGTTCAGATATTAGACAAATTACCAAATATCTATCCAAACAGATTCAGAAATTCAGAATTAACAGATATACACCTTATATACACCTTATTTTTCAACACAGAATAAGCTATTTTCCAATTCAATAGTGGCTATAGGTAAATGACTAAAAGAATAAGTGTAAATACAAACTATTTGTGCTACAAACTAGTGTGCTTATGATTACAATAATAAATTAAAGCTGCAAGCAGCGATGAAAGGGCCCTCGCACCCGGACTCACCGCCACCCGGTGGCTTTAGGAAAACAGCGAACGGTGAGCAATATGCATTTAAAGTGTTAAATATAGAAGGAAAATGTCCAAGTCATTTATATGTGCCAAACTTCCTGCTGCCAGCTGGTGGCGCTATAACTATAATTGAATATTGGCATGTAGATCTCTTCAGGCCAGGACATTTATCAAACATGTGAAGTTTGGTGCAGATTGAACATGGTATGTTTTAAGTTAGTGCAAAACAAGTCATATCCTGTTGCCAGCAGGTGGCG
This sequence comes from Sinocyclocheilus rhinocerous, assembly GCF_001515625.1. Lineage (NCBI taxonomy): Eukaryota > Metazoa > Chordata > Actinopteri > Cypriniformes > Cyprinidae > Sinocyclocheilus > Sinocyclocheilus rhinocerous. The sequence goes on from NW_015626872.1 coordinate 90,949, forward strand.
CTATGATTATAACTGAATATTGGTCTTTAGATTTGTTCAGGCGAGGACTCTTATCAAACATGTGACGTTTGGGGCAGATCAGACATTGTATGCATTAGTTACAGCAACTTCCTGTTACATGGCATTAACAGCATGGTTTAGCACTTAGTAAGTGTTGCTAACATGTTTCTAGCATGTTGCTAGCCTATTTAACACTTGCTGACGGTTTTTAATATGTTGTTAGGAGTTCATAACAGTGTTAACCATGACACTTCCTGTTGCCAGCAGGTGGTGCTATGACTATAACTGAATATGGGCATGGACATGTGTTCAGGCTAGGACTCTTATCAAGCATGTGAAGTTTGGGGCAGATCGGACATTGTTTGCCTGAGTTATAGCAACTTCCTGTTTCATGGCGAAACATCAAACTTTGTCAGGCCGCCAGGGACACGCCCTTTAACGAAAACTCAAGATCTTTGCAATTTAGCGTCGCAAAGGCCTTATGATCACACTCACCAAATTTGAAGATGATCCGATTAAAACTGTTGAAGGAGTTTGTTAAAGTACGACGCCTGAAAATGGCAAAAACTGCACAAAAATCGTAGAGAAAATTAAAAATAGCTCACTTCCTGTTGGGTTTCGGATGTTGTACCAGGAGACTTTTTTTTGTAAGTATTGGTGTGTTACATGTGTGTACCGAGTTTCGTAAACGTACATGAAACGTAGCAGGAGGGGCACTTCGTTGAAATTTTATAGGTGGCGCTATCGAGTCATTTTGCCACACCCACTTCTGAAACCCATATCAGAAGTAAATTTTCGCCACCTTGTGCAAAGTTTCGTGAGTTTTTGAGCATGTTTAGGCCCTCAAAAATGTGATTCATTTTAGAGAAGAATCGGAAGAATAATAATAAACGGAGCAATTCCAATAGGGTCCTCACACCATCGGTGCTCGGGCCCTAATTAAAATTATATGAAAACAAATACCAGTTTGCAAAATCAAGCATCATAACAGCAATTTTTGTACAGCTAAAATAACTAGAAGTGACACTAGTAGCCAAGTTAAAAAAAATGGCAGTGTCCGCTGATACATAAAAATAAAGTGGATACATAAAATTTACATTTATGCATTTTTGGCAGAAATAAATGTAATTAAAAAATTAAATTAAAATAAATTAAATGAACAGTATGTTCATAATTAAGATAATACATTAAAATAATATGGTAAGACCAATGTGCAATTTCAAGCAGCAAAACAAGCAGTTTTGTACAGCTAAAAATAGCTGGAAGCCAATGAGACTGTAAACAAGACCCATACAATTTACAAATGGCCGTGCCTATTTTTATGGTAAGGAATAAGGTGGATAGGAACATTAATTGATTATTTACATTTTAAATCAAAATAATTACATGATAATAGGGGTGGGAGAAAAAAATCGATCCATCGATGCATCGCGATTCTCTCTCCAACGATTCTGGATCGATTCTGGATTCCGAGCGTAGTTTTGCGCTCGATGACGCCGAGTTTGCTTTAGAAACACCCGTATTCTGCTTGCTTCCAATTCCTCACACACATACACCACTCGAACCTTCCGTAAAATAATCTTTCATAAAGTTCAGAAAGGTTGAAACGAATTGCAAGGACATTCGCGGGCTTTAAGAAAAATCACTCACAGTTCTTGAATGGAAAA
>NW_015626872.1:93078-99673 GCF_001515625.1 Sinocyclocheilus rhinocerous
TGTTGTGGGGTCTTTTGTGACTTCTTGGATGAGTCGTCGCTGTGCTCTTGGGGTAATTTTGGTTGGCCGGCCACTCCTGGGAAGGTTCTCCACTGTTCCATGTTTTTGCCATTTGTGAATAATGGCTCTCACTGTGGTTCGCTGGAGTCCCAATGCTTTAGAAATGGCTTTATAACCTTTTCTGACTGATAGATCTCAATTACTTTCTTTTTCATTTGTTTCTGAATTTCTTTGGATCTCGGCATGATGTCTAGCTTTTGAGGATCTTTTGGTCTACTTCACTTTGTCAGGCAGGTCCTATTTAAGAGATTTCTTGATTGCGAACAGGTGTGGCAGTAATCAGGCCTGGGTGTGGCTAGAGAAATTGAACTCAGGTGTGATAAACCACAGTTTTAACAGGGGGGGCAAACACTTCTTCACAGGGTCATGTAGTTTTGGATTTTGTTTTCCCTTAATAATAAAAACCTTCATTTAAAAACTGCATGTTGTGTTTACTTGTGTTATCTTTGACTAATATTTAAATTTGTTTGATGATCTGAAACATTAAAGTGTGACAAACATGCAAAAAAAAAAAAGAAATCAGGAAGGGGGCCAACACTTTTTCACACCACTGTACATGCAAGTCAGGGAACATGATTGTGTTCATTTTCTTAATGATTTTTTAATCCCCTTAAATTAACAGGCTAAATTCACAGCCCCAGTTACAATACATTATCTTAAAAATATACCAATTGCATATAAAATCAGTATACAAAATATACTTATTGCATGTTAGTAAACAAATGAATAATAATGAACAAGAAGACATTTAGTTTGATATTTATAATCTTATAATTATTATTTATTTTAATATGATCAATATCATTTTATAATAACAATAATAATTATTACTATACATTAATAATGTCGTAATAATAGTATATTAATAATTATGTAATAAATAGTAATTAATAAATTAATAATAATGAATTCTGACATCAAAGATTTAGTCTAATTATTTTAAGTCATTGAAATGCATCTTGGCACCCTCACCATTGTCTCGTCTCCGGGCCGATGAGACCACACCATAAGCACCTGTACCAATGGTCTCAATAATGTCATATTCTTCCCCAACTTCAAACTTCACATCCAGGGAGTGGGCTTTAAGCAGAGCCAAGTTCTTATCAGCGACAGTATTTGCATCTGTTACAATGGATGTGTCATCATTAGGCTGAGAGGAACCTTCTGTAACGCCTCTGTGATGGTTCTTGTCAGTGTTGCCCTCGGAGGCTTTTCGGGCCGGCACTGCTTGGGTGTCATTTGTCTCGTCCCTCTCATTGGTTGACATTCTGAAAGAAAACATTCAGAAAACGGTTAAAGATTTTAGATTTTACTTTCTGTTCAGCTTATTATAATGGCCCCTCTAAACTTCTCTTGGACATGCCAGACAGTTAATGCACAGTCTAACTAATCTTTCCTATTAATCGGTAACAGAAAAGACAATAATTTACAGTATTTCAAAAACAGCACCACTTTCACGTAACACACACACACTCATACATACATACATACATACAAACATACATACACACACACACACACACGTTTACAGTTTGTTTGAAATAACAATACAAATAATGCAAATATAAAACAAGCATTTATGTATTTATCGTTTCAAGAAATATTATTATGCGAGGTGCACACAGCTGCGAGTAGCTTATAACCGAAACCATAAAATTATTACAGAAGCATACATCATATCTGTAATTGCTCGTAATGGGACAACATACTACAGGTCCAGCAGGGCGTAGCTGTCGTTTGTGAGCAATTAATCCTGCTTAACGTTACATGCCGCAGGGGCGTGAGAGCCTATACTGGCCCAAAAGAGCTTTAACAACAATACGTTCACTCTTTCTTTCTTTTCATATTAGAACACAGACCAAAAAAAGCTAATATTGTGTAATGAAAGCGGTCATAATTACCTGTTAATATATGGAAGCAGTGGAAATTCTGAGCGGGTCTTTCAAAGCATGTCTATTCTTTGCTATCACGAAGCACCGTTTTACTTCCTTGTGTTCTTCCGTGTTGTGTTTGAATGGCAGCAAAGCAACCAATCGGCTCTATGATCGCAAGATGATCAACCAATGAGATTCGACGACATTGCTCAAGGGGCGGGCTCCTTTGAAGCGTAAAATAGGGTCATTCTTTGGGCGGCGTCGAGTGTAAATAAGAAAGACGCGCACATGCTATAACATGTCATACTCTATATAATAATTTATAAACACAACAATATGGAGGTCCAAACCTGTAGGAACAACAACAACAACAATAATAATAATATGAAAACAAATAAAGTACTAAATTTGGTGCTGAATTAATTTTTATATTACTTCATTTATTTATTATTTAAATATGGGATATAAATAAATAAATAATGCATGCATGTTTGGCTTCCATACAACAAAAAATTCGCTTACTAATTTGAACACGTGGAATAAATCATCCAAACCGTCACACTGTATGTTTTAAAACGTTCATACATTTATATGTATGCAATCGGGGCCAGTGTTTATATTGTCAGTCCTATTTTTCTAACCGTCTGCTTCCCGACCATCTGCACCGTCCAATCAAAATGCTCACGTCCATACAAACAGAAAAAAAGAGTAGAATGCTAATTAGCGAAACAACAGTATAAATTGCGCGAGATTTAAATATTTACTTTTATTTTCAATTTGCTCTTAAAGTCGGAGTTTCCTCAGTAATAGTTTTCTCAGCGTTGATCAAGTACACCAATGCCAGTGCTTACAGTATTAGAGTGCTGTTGTAGATTTAGGTACCAATCCTTGCACCTAACAGACGAAAACGATTACATTTTATCGTATTAGTGCTAAAATGTGTCCTGAGACGCGAATGCGGCTCATCAGTGGGACTTTCTGAGCCTCCAGGCGCCACCTGCAGGACAAAAGCGCATCATCCCATAGGAAACCGTTATTAGCCAGTAACATCGCTCGTGCCACGCGTTTCAGTCCTGTGGTCTAGTGATGGGAAGTTCGGTTCTTTTCCGCGAACCGGTTCTTTCGGACAGTTCGATTCAATAAACCGGTTGAAAAAACCGGTTCACCGGTTCTTTTACGCTCGACGTAATGACGTCATTGGCGATGACGTAATGGCGTCAAGTCTATCGCGGGCTTAACACATTCAAATATAAAGTCAGTAATCATAACATCAGTCAATTAAAACATCATTATAATCTGATACCCGGTTAAATTGAACGATTCGTTCGCGAACCGGTCATCACTACTGTGGTCCAATCACAGCTCTTCTCTCAGACTTTTCCACGTTGCAATATATTCAAGGTGGGAGCCTGGCAAATTCGAGCATATTCTACAATTACAAATTGCACTTAAGAGTAGCAAGTTTTTAGTCTGCAAGTATAGCCTACAAAACAGGCTTTTGTAAATTACGTAATTTGTCAGAACATTTAACACTGTGACTGCAATGTCCTCGAGCCATTCCTCTACAGGAGTTCCTAAATGGGAACATCGCGTCCGCTTCGTCCTGTGTTTTCTGGGTTTAGTTCTGTCGGTTTACGCGTTACATGTCGAGCTGTCCCGGGAGAACGATCCGGAATATCGCGCGATGTGCGACCTGGGCCATTCCGTGAGCTGCTCTAAAGTCTTCACATCCAGGTAATGCGTTCAGTTCAGTCCAGCCAGTTTTCATGCGCTGATATCACAGTATTTTAAGGCAAGACACCGCGGGTGAATAGGGTAAAAATGTAATATGTAGGCTAACTAATGTAACTAATTAACTGATGTAGCCTAACTGGCTTACTTCCCCAGCTAACTGATTACATTAGGATTTTTTTCAAGTTTTCTGAATTGTGTAAATATGCAAAGTATGCATTATCTTATTAAATATGCAGTAATGTATGTAATATGTATGTAAAATGTAGTATACACCTTTCAGTTCAGTCCAGCCAGTTTTCATGCGCTGATATCAGACAGTATTTTAAGGCAAGACACCGCAGGTGAATAGGGTAAAAATTTAATATGTAGGCTAACTAATGTAACTAATTAACTGATGTAGCCTAACTGGCTTACTTCCCCAGCTAACTGATTACATTAGGATTTTTTTCAAGTTTTCTGAATTGTGTAAATATGCAAAGTATGCATTATCTTATTAAATATGCAGTAATGTATGTAATATGTATGTAAAATGTAGTATACACCTTTAGAATATAGATAGGAATAAAACGGTCAAGCTTGCTACTAAAGTAGAGATTTCTGGCTCAGTGCAGGAGGAAAAAAACTCATTTTCTGAAAACAGTAAATAAAACTGTTGCAATAAAAGAAACACTTAAGCATGTATTTTGAATGTTTCATCATTTCCATTAGTCAGTAAATCTCACAATTGACTAGTGCATGAAAAAACAGTAGTGTTGTGCGCCATAGTCTTTGCTAATAAGTTTAGTCTTATATGCAACCTGCAAACAGTGAATATTTGCCTGCAAAAAACATCCATTATCAACTGATGGATTGGTGGGACTTTGCTCTTTCTCAGATGGGGACGTGGATTTGGGCTCGTCCAGATCTTTACTTCTAAAGACAGCCTGTTAAACCAGCCAAACAGTGTATTGGGAATAATTTTCTATGCATTGCAACTGGGTTTAGGTAAGTGCTGTTAGGCCACTAATGGTTTGTACTGGGACCCCAAAAGCTATTTCACCAATAATATAAAACCAAGTGTCATCTGCAAACACATTTTAATCAACAGGCCAGCTGGTGTCCAGTAGAGCAGCGTTCTTCCTTGTCATGTCTTCTTGGGTGTCAGTGGCTGGATCTGTATATCTGGCTGTTATTCTGGCATTCGTCTTGGGTGATTTCTGCGTGGTCTGTGTCTCAACCTACATCATAAACTTTGCTCTCCTCTACACAAACCTAAAGAGAAGGACGGGACTGGAGGGACGTCTGAAGAGAGGGAAGAGCGAATGACACGGGGACATCTGGGATTAAGCTGCCTCTAACTTCTGGGGGAAAAGAGAGGAACATGCATAAAATAATTGTTTATTACTGAAAATCCTGGCACTTTGCAGACTGGTCTTAGTAAAAAGAAAAATACTAACAATAATCTGGACTTCACATGTTCATAGACACAAATAGGGGAGGAAGCCTCAGTTTTATTTATAATCTATTTCAGAATAATGAAAAACAACAACAACAACATGTTCATGGAAGTGATGATACAGTTATCAGAAAGTGTATGATGCTCATCCTGTGTTTTGCGTCCAGGTCAGATTTTTACATGTACAAGTAGGCTAATGTGAGACTCTATGTGATCAATAAAGTCAGATTTTCCATTAAATCCTGTTTTGATTATGTGCTCATGTCAAGTGTATGAACATTTAAATATATAATGTTGCCCTAATGCTGTTGCTGCTGCTGCTTACAGAGATACAGATACTATATGTATACATTTCAACATCAGGGCCACTTTGAGACCAAAAAAAGAAATAAATAAAAATAGAATATATAAATAAATATTATGATAAAATAAAAAGTAATAAATACTAGAATAAAAAAATAAGTACTAATAAAAATATATTATTATTATATTATAATTTTATATTTAATACAATTATAATATAATAAATTATAATATAATAATAAAAATGTAAATAAATGGTTTATTTGTTTGTTCTGTAGTATATAATGAGATGTATGCATGTGAATTTGTTTATAATCTATACACAACCCCGCTCTCTCTCTCTCTCTACATATATATATTGATTTCGGATGATAATGCAACAGCCATGCAAAAAACACAACACACCTCACTTTTTCTTCTTTTTGTTTAAACTGCTTAAGGGGTAACCTAAATTATTGTAAAATAATCCTAAATATTCTAAGATACTCTTAAAAATGATACTTCTTAATTACTTAATCCAGATTACATGTAATCAGTTATGTATCGTCTTGTCACGTGTGGGCCGTTCTACAGCGTTCATCTGAACTGTGTTGATGTAGCGCAATAGTATCCAGCTGCAGACCCGCAGCACAAGCGGCCACAGAACCGGAAGTGAGGGGCGGAGCTTACGCTTTTAACAGAGTAGCGCCACCTTACGGTTTTTAAGGGGTGATTTGCTTTTATTACACACGATACGTCTTACTTTATGTATGTATGCATTTTATAATGACATATTAAGCATTTTATAAACATTAATCTTGTGTAATTTAGTTGTAGGCCTATACAGTTATTCGTTTCATTGTATTATGCGAGTTATTTCCTGTTTGTGATATTAAAAATAATGTTTGAAACTTCTGGGCATTTTATCTGAAATATACTTTAATCACAAGATTCAAAATAAATGTTTACTCCAAAGTCAAGAACACGTGCATCATACATTTTTCTATATGAAAACTAAAACATTTCAATAAAAGACACACACACACACACACACAGAAACAGCATCATAATTTTAAAAGTAACAATCAAAATGTACACAATAATTAAACTGAAGTTTATAAAATGAACAATTCACTATTAAGCCCATTTTACATTTAAAATCCTGCATGAAAACTTACAAAATGAACAATTCACTCTTGGGCACATTTTG
>NW_015626872.1:100061-133748 GCF_001515625.1 Sinocyclocheilus rhinocerous
ATAATAAAGCCAAGCACACATTAAGTACTTAGCAGATAAATGCTTAACGTAATATATACGATAATTATTAAACATAAGATAGAAAAAACATTACAGACTACTCACCGTGCTCTCTCGTTGTCAATAACTCCGCCCCTCACTTCCGGTTCTGTGGCTGCGGTTCTGAAACGGCTGGTCTGCAGCTGGATATATCTCATGTAGCCTGAAAAGGGACTCTTATTATGAAATACCAACAGACTCACGTCATTTTTCAGGAAGTTCAGTCTGCATCACTCTGTTCAATGACAGGAGATCACCAGGATCTGCACGTGTGTATTCCAGCTAGATCTGACTATATAAAAAGTAAAAAAAAAAATAAAAAAAAATGAATGACACTATGAAGCGAGGAGGTTGCACTCGCACTCTTGCATTAACTGTGTGCTCTGCAGCCATTGGTGGCACTTTTCAGTATGGCTACAATATTTCAATCATCAATGCACCCACAGCTTATGTGCAGAAGTTCATTAATGAGACCTGTATGAAGAGATGGGGCACCTCTCTTGAGGCCAGTCAGGTGACACTGATGTGGACCTTTATTGTCTCCATTTACTCACTCGGGGGACTTCTGGGATCCCTGCTTGCTGGCCCAATGGCTATTAAGTGCGGACGTAAAGGTGCACTGCTGCTAAACAACTGCTTCCTTTTTGTGAGCGCAGTGCTGGCTCTGTGCAGTCGCTCCGCTGGCTCTTTTGAGATGATCATCCTTGCTCGTCTGCTGGTGGGGGTCAATGCTGGGGTTAGTATGAACGTCCAGCCCATGTACTTCGGAGAGAGTGCACCCAAGCACCTGAGAGGTGCTGTTGCCTTTTCGTCTGCTGTTTTCACTGCTCTAGGGATCTTGATGGGCCAGGTAATGGGTCTGACTGAAGTTTTGGGGAGTGAATCTCTCTGGCCTTATCTGCTGGCGAGCAACGCTCTCCCCGGCGTAGTGCAGCTGGTCACTTTGCCCTGGTTTCCAGAGAGCCCACGTTACCTGCTCATCGACCGAGGAGACCGAGAGGCATGCGGTCAAGCCCTGAAACGCCTCCGAGCGTGCAGCGTTTTTACTGATGAGCTGGAAGAGATCCTCCAGGAGCGGGCAGAAGCAGGCGAAGCCCGTGCCAAAACGCTGTGGGAGCTGTTAAGTGACCGAAGTCTTCGCAGGCAGCTCTGCACCGTGATGGTTGCCAGCAGTGCCATGATGTTGTGTGGAAATGATTCCATTTACTTCTACGCCTCCTATATCTTTCAAGAAGCCGGTATTCCAACGGACAGGATTCAGTATGTCACGATCGGCACGGGTGCCTGCGAGTTCACGTCTGCTCTGGTGTGTAATCTCCTGATCGAGCGCGTTGGCCGCAGGCTGCTCCTCGCAGGCGGGTATCTGCTCATGGCTTGCTGGGCGGTGGTCTTCACTGTCGCTCTTTCGCTGGAGGGCAAAGTGGCCGGCATGCCCTATCTGAGTATGGTCTGCATGTTCGCCTACATCTTGAGCTTTGGCATGGGCCCCGCAGGGGTCACCGGGATCCTTCCCGCCGAGCTCTTTGACCAAATGGCGCGTCCCGCAGCTTACATGGTTGCCGGTTCCATGATGTGGCTTAACCTCTTCATCATAGGAATGGCGTTTCCGTTCATAGTTAAGGGCCTGGGACAGTTCTGCTTCATCCCCTTCTGTGGAGTTTGTGTGACGGCATGTCTTTTCGTCAGTTTCGCTTTGCCTGAAACCAAAGGAAGGACTCTAGCAGAGATCACTGAGGAGTTTGAGAAGCGGAATAAGAAAGGCACAGCCAATGGGCTTCCTAAAAACGGGCAGCAATGTCAAAGTCTGACGGATCCATCCGAATTCCTAGAGACTGAGAAGATCTGAGAGAGATCAGGCTGATTTTGTGTTGCTACTGTGTTCAGATTTTATCCGTTTTTTCTGTCTATTAATTTATTTAAAAATACCTTGAAAATGCCATATATAGTTCATCCAAGAAAATTATAAGCTTGTGTACACTTAGATGTATTAAAGGGAAATGTTATAAATTTTTACTTGATGGTTACACTACAATATTGTTGTTGTTAAATCGTTAAATGGAAACGTTTCTTGAAAATGGCACAAAAAGCCATATGAAACTAGCATGAATACCTCATGAAAAAAAAGAGCTTTTCTGACGTGACGCACTTTGAGCTGCGTCTGATTTAAAAATGCTGCATGTTGCAAATGTTTTTTTAATTTATTTATTTAACTTTTATTATGTATTCTTAATTATCATCTGTCTTTTCTCCCCTCCTCCTTCCCATTTGATTGTTAAAGTGCAGCTACACTCTAAAAAATGCTGGGTTAAATACAACCCAGTGCTGGGTAAAATAGGGACAAACCCAGCAATTGGGTTGTTTTGACCCAGCGGTTGGGTTACTACCCAGAAGGTTGCCGCTGGGTCAAAACAGTCCAATTGCTGGGTTTGTCCCTATTTAACCCAGCACTGGGTTGTATTTAACCCAGCATTTTTTAGAGTGTAGAAAATATAATACCAATATTGGGAAGGAAAAAAAAAGGTGCATGTTGGGAAATTATGTAAAACTGTGATTTGATTCTCCTTATCAGGGATGCTTTTTTTCCCTACTGTTTCCCAGAAAACTTGAATCTCGATGCCTGCAAAAGTGAAATGCACTTAAAATTTGCACTTATGTATTTGACCTCATTCTGTGTCTCATAATATAATGTTATTATTTATTGCAAAAATAGTAACTTATTTTGAAAGATACACCCAAAGAGCAATGCAGTTTTACCATGTATTGCACCTGTTAAAGATCAATACAATTATTGCCTGTATGAGATCCAGCCAAGTATTTGTTTGTTGCACCAGCAGATGGCACTATATCAATATCATTGGGGTTTTTTCTGTCTGCACTGTTTGTCTTCTCAATTGGATGAGTCAATTTTAACCAAAACAAGGGAATTCACTGCATGCCGTTGCATTTAGGTATAACCACAGTTGACGACAATCAGTATCATATCCTTCATTTGTGCCTTATCATCACATACTTGCTGCCTACTAACCTGCCTATCAAATCTCCCAACCTATATTCAATCAAATGAAACAGAATATTCAATCCAAGTGTTTTGAATTGTATGATGATTACCGTTTGTCCTAATTCCTTTAAATCATTGTATAAGAACTGTCAATCTATCAAAAATGCTGTATATTCAACTCCGTTTGTAGCTAGTAAAGAAAGTTGCTTGATTGAAAAACTCTCACTGCTAATGTTTTAATGAAAAATATGGTGATTTGTTTTGCTAATGATAACTTTGACTGTGCATCTAATTGCATTCAATGCGTAATAGTGAATTCAAGCCGGAGCCTTTGACTGTTAATTGGAGGTAATGAGGCTACAGTAAAGGATGTTACATGATATATGCGAAGGCTTGACTCATGTGCTGTAGTATTAGAAGCTGCTTCAACTTAGAGGAACGAGTTGAAAAAGGACTGGAGGGAAGTGAGTGTCCAGGCTGAGAAAATGATTTTTATCACATCTCTCATGTTAACATATTCAACTGATTTGAGTTAATATAAAGCCATTTTAAGTTCCATTGAGACTAGTGTCTCTTGTTTCTTCAGCCTTACATCACTGACAGTTTAAGAAGTTTGAGAAGAATGGCTTAAGAATCGCAGGTAGGTAAAGTGAATACACTCACTGAAGAACCATCAAAATGTGGCATAATTTCTCCTCAGTCCAGTGTTATTTTTAGATTTTAGCAACCACTGCAGAATTGAATTTTGTGGTGCCTTGCATAAATATGATGATGAGGAAATCTTAAAACACAATGTGAATTCATACTGAATAGCTGAACTGATATTCATAATAAATTGATTTTTTTTATTTTTTACAGTATTTACCATAGTATACTTTTATTTTTTTATTTGAATTTTGTTAAACTGAATTCAAGAATTTTGAATTTGGGGCTCTTCATCTCAAAACCTGCAGCTGTAAATTAGTTAAAACTAGTTAACTCCCCTTCTAAAAATATCAGAACATAATCTGCTGTTCAAAAATACATTATAAGTTAAATCTATAAATGCAGGAATTTCATTCTATGCAAATAAATACTTTAGAAAAGTATTAAAAAGGGAGGGGGAGGGGGGGTGCGCGCACTTTTATTTCCGTGTATGTGTGCCATGTGAATGTCAGCAGGATTGAGGTGCAGAAATGAATCTTACCATCAGCTTCACTCACTGGATGTGCCCTCTAAACAAAGCAGACTCTAGTGGGTTAGAATGCATTATGGAAATGCACAGGTACACATGTCGCTCCTCTAATATCTCTTGCTGTGTGTGTGTGTGTGTGTTTTGTTAGTAATGGACTCATTTCACCTTACTGAGATCTTTCTGATGGCTGTCTTTGTGTTTTATTACAAGAATATGGAGTTACTGTTACACTAAGAGCACTTTCGGAAATCCATTATGAGCAGTGACCTTGTGCTATGCTGTTTTGAAACATTAAAGGAGCACATAGCAAGTAAACCCTGGCTGTATTCATGTGTGACCCTGAGTTACTGTTATGGATGCTAATATAGTGGTGAGTGACCTTGGTTTATTATTAAGTGTGTGTCTAAGCTACATTATTAAATAGTGTGTGTGTGTGTGTGTGTGTGTGTGTGTGTAATGTGTGTACCTGTTTTTCTATTCTGGTGGGGACTTAAACCTGAATACACACAGACTCATGGGGACTCGTGTCACGGTGGGGACCTAAATTGAGGTCCCCACGGGTAAACAAGCTAATAAATCATACAGAATTAAGTTATTTGAAAATCTAAAAATGCAGAAAGTTTCCTGTGAGGGGTAGGTTTAGGGGTAGGGTTGGTGTAGGGCAATAGAATATACGGTCTGTACAGTAGAAAAACCATTACGCCTATGGAGAGTCCCCACAAGGATAGCAAACCAGACATGTGTGTGTGTGTTACAGTAAGTATATTAATATAATGGACTTCTGTAAAGAAGTGATAAATAACAGATCTCTTCCTGTGTAATAGAGGTAATGGTTTCAAAAATATATATTAATGATAAAGTGACATATTAAGAACTACTGTTAGATTATGTTTCCTGAACTATGGACACTTAAGTTTTTTTTTTCTTTCTGTTTTATGAAGATCATATATACATAAATACATACACACACACACACACGCACACACACACACATACTTGTATTTGTGGTTTACGGGGACTCTCCATAGGTGTAATGGTTTTTATACTGTACAAACTGTATTTTCTATTGCCCTACACCAACCCTACACCTAAACCTACCCCTCACAGGAAACTGCTGGCAATTTTTGAATTTCATAAAACACCGTTTTGTATGTTTTTTAAGCCTTTTGTTTTACCATGTTTACGTTGTAGTACCCATGTCATTATACACATTTGTGTCCTCATAAACCATATATACCTGTACACACACACACACACACTGCATTTATCCAGTTAGTCATTAGAAATTTAGATTTTAATATAGGCATAAATATCTATTCATTCTCTGTACTCACTAACCCATAAGAGTCCACCTGACACTTATCACCAACTTAATTTCCATAAATTGAAAGTGTAGACAGCAACCCAGCTTAATGAGATTCTCAAGTGGCTCGCAAACTCTTTTCAAATTCAGTGTGGTTCAGTTGTTATGGTCTGCTTCTCTCCTTGTTATCTGATCTTCCCATCATGAACTGTGCTTATGTTATAACATCACTTCATTGCTTCCCGAAGAAACCGGTGGCTGGGGGGTTTTATAAGCTAGCATGTGCTTACTGAAGCAAATAAGTAGTTCAAAGATAGGGACAGCAACAGCCAATTTAAAAACAGAGAAAATATACTATGAACGATGTGAAACATTAGAGAAACATAATACTGATTTATTTCTAAGAGAAAGTGATGGTTTCCTTTACATTTCTATTCTTATACAATCACATATATTGCATATTTCGTATATAATTAGGGTACTTTTTTTGTTTAAACTCTAAAATGGTTTACTGACTGAATGGTGAAACAGATTTTCAGGCATTTATAATGAACAGCATATGTTGATACACCAGCTTATGTGGCAAGTCTATATCTGGATTCTTGTGCCGTCTCTTTCCCCAGGTGTGTTGTAGACAAATATAGAACATCTAATGATTTTTTTGAACCAAAAGTGTAAGGTTTACTATGATTGGCAGGCTTTCAATCTGTTCTGAGCATCTTGTGTCCCTATGGCCAACTCTGGATGATTTACGCTAAACTATGATTGGAAGTCAGGGAATATATGTGAACCTGGACCACAAAACCAGTCATAAGGGTCAATTATTTTAAATTATGATATATGTATCAATATTTGGCCGAGATACAGCTATTTGAAAATCTGGAATCTGAGGGTACAAAAACATCAAAATATTGAGAAAATCGCCTTTAAAGTGTCAAAATGAAGTTCTTAGCAATACATATTACTAATCAAAAATTAAGTTTTGTTATATTTACAGTAGGAAATTTACAAAATGTCTTCCTGGAACATGATCTTTACTTTATATCCTGATTTTTGGCACAATAAAAAACTCAATAATTTTGACCCATAAAATGTATTGTTGGCTATTGCTTCAAATATACCTGTGCTACTTATGACTGGTTTTGTGGTCCAGGGTCACATGAGAGGAACTTAGGGCTAAAGTCCCCTACAGTAAAGGCAGGGTAGGTGATTTGGTTCAAAAACATTTTTTGTTACACTGGTTGTAAGTCTCTTAACATCCTGATAGCAATCACTAAGTTAAGTGGTCTAAATGTATTTATATATCGTCTGTGGAAGGCTTAGGACCATAAAAAGTTTGTCCAATCATATCCCTTGGTCCGAGGGCTACGATAGGCTGTCCTACCTGCCTGTCAATGTATGCATTTGCACCACGGCGCACCCTGTTCGCACAGACATGATACGTCATCAGTGCGTTCCATCACACTATTGCAGACCGAGTGAGAATGGAAGGTGTTATTATTGTAATACTGTAATGTTTTCTCACCGGTGAATGAGACATGAGGGAATCTGACAGAGATGACGCCGTCTCTCATCGTGTCGCTGGTTAGCCTCTGGTATGCCTGTGGGTGTTCATGTGTTTTGGAGGAGGCGTGGCTTTCGAGAGTGATTTGCAGGGAGGGTGGGATCTTGTGCTTTCAAAGCAAGCTTGCTATTTCTTGCCTATACACTACCTGTAATCTCTAACAGTGGGGAAGATGAAAGACGAGAAAGAAATACTAAAAATTCCCCACCAATAATAAAATTCAATTTAACACGTCCTTTCTGAATAAAAGTATTACTTTCTTTAAAAAAAGAAAGAAAGAAAAAAAAAAAAAATGATTTACCCCAAAATTTATATTTTGATTAAACACTGTTCTTTTAAAAATGTTATTTATCAAAGAATCCTGAAAAATATCACAGGTCCCAAAAAATACTTTTTCTTTTTCTTTTCTTTTTATTTTTGGAACCTGTGATAATTTTTGTCTTTGACTCTTTGATGAATAAAAAGTTTACAGCACAGCACAAGAACAGCATTTATTAAAAATAGAAATCTTTTCTAACAATGTAAGTGTTCTTTTAAAAATGTTATTTATCAAAGAATCCTGAAAAAGTATCACAGGTCCCAAATTTATCATGTTTATCATCAGGATCATGTGACACTGAAGACTGGAGTAATGATGCTGAAAATTCAGCATTGCTTCACAGGAATACATTATATTTGAAAGTATATTTAAAAAGAATATTTCACAAAATTAAATTTTTTCTGTATTTTTGAGCCCTCCCTACACCTACCCTAACCCTACCCGATAATTTATTTTCAACTTTTTGATTATTTCCTTAATTTTTATTGAAAATAAATGCCTTTACGATGTGATACGAGATTTGAAAAGGGAGAAAAAAAAGTTTGGCAAAAGGCGGGATCGAACCCGGGTCGATCGCGTCAAAATGCCTAGAGCACGCACTTATCCATCTGTGCCACCGGAGCTGATGTTTTACATTCACTTTTAACTAAATGTAAATAGACACCCCGTATTTTTTATTCCAGAGTAAGGGCAATTCATACAATACATTTAAACTGAGCTACTTTAATACCATCTCCGAACTTTCTACCACGACTCTGCTGTTCTTCGGCTGGCTCTTCCCTGTATATGTTGATTGACAGATGTCTCATCCAGTCAGCGGTGAGTAATCCCAAACCAATGGCGCTGTCTCAAACTATACCTACCTCTTCCGGTTTGTCTGATTTGTCGTTGTGTTTTCTGACTTGTTAATTTGTTTTCGGATTTGTCGTTGTGTTTTCTGACTTGTTATTTTGTTTTCGAATTTGTCATTGTGTTTTCTGACTTGTTATAATGTTTTCTGAATTGTTGTTGTGCTTTCTGAATTGTTATTTTGTTTTTTAGACTTGCATTTGTAATTTGTAATTTGTTATTTTGTTTTCAGAATTGTGATTTGCTCTGCACTTCTCGGCCACCGTACTTGTAAGAGACCAAGCAAGTGGTTTAATTTCCAATAGATGAAGAGGAAGCTTTCTTCTTTAACTTTAAGCTTAATTACCTCAGTTTAAATGTGATAAGTGTGTAATTTAATCCACAAGGGTGCACAGAGCCTGACAGTGTCATCTGTAATCACAAATACAGGCAAATCATGTTGCTGGGAAGACACAATGAAAACAGAAGCAAAAGATCATCAAATGCATATCAGGATTTTAATAGCTGCAGAACACAGACCTTCATGTGTGCAGCGTGAGTGAACAGGAGCAAGATGGAAATTATTTTGAACAGTTCCATGAACATTCACATAGATTGCCTAAAATAACAATTTGGTGAAGTTCCCAGATTTGATAAAGTGCTATCCATGCCGCATTTCATCAATTCATCTGCACCTGCAGGTTTATGAGGGTCTGCTCCCTAGGCGGTGAGTCTTAATGAGAAATTAAAATAACTTCTAAGAAATAGACTATTACAGCCATTTTTTTACTAAATCGAATTAGTTCCCATCAGATCTGTGGATACCAGATATAAATTCAAGCATTTCAAGGGCACACGAAGTGGCCCCAAACACTATTTGGACACGTCAGCATAGTTAAAAATCAATGAACATTATAGAATTAGAAAAAAAAAAAAATCAAAACCTGAGGCATTTCTTTTGAAGAAAAACAGCACAAGCACAGTATTCATAGTTAAAGCATTAATAAATGTAACAAATAAATAAAGTTGAATAAACATGGAGATCACTGATATTCATAAGGTTTTACCTCTTTAGTTTGTCGTGCTATGAACCCTTCTGCTTTTATTTCTCCCAGCATGCTTTGCTTCCCGTCCCGTAGGCAGTGCACATGGTGTTTTGAGCATATGGCTCCAAAGTCCAACGTGACTGTATTTTTGCAAAAGCAATTCTAGCCAAAATTATAGCTTCAGTCAATTAATATGTGTACATTAACCAATTAATGCATACAGTAACTCATTAACCAAATCCAAAAATCTTTTGATTTTTGAATCTTTTTTTCAAATGCAAGATCGAGGACAATCACAGCCAAAACAAAACAAAACAAAACAAAACAAAACAAAACCTTTGTAGTGCTCGGTCTGATAAAAAGAATTGCAGTCAGTCCTTCTATTAGACCTGCCTAATGGTCTACAGAAGTGAGTGCATGTTGTCTCAAAGAATATCAGACTACTCAAGAATGAAGAGCGTCTTACTCTGAATTCATATAAAAGCCACTGATTTGTGACCTTTATCACTGCTTGGTATTCAGTGTGGCCACCCTCCTCTACGCTGCTCAAACAAAACATGAAAACTAAATAAATATTCTTTCATAAAAGCAACATAAAATTTATAGATAAGCCTAAAATGCGTCAGAATAAAGAAATGCATGAGGCTGAAAGCATTGAACTGTAGCTTTGAGGAGACAATATTGAGCCCATCGTGCTTCTATAGCATATTGTTGAAAGCTTTTCAGCCATTAGAATTTGACAGCTGTAGTTTGTCACAGTATAGAGACAAAAGGGTATTTAAACCATGAGCAATAGTTCACAAATGACAATTAAGCATCTCCTTTATTACTGGATAATGAGATGCACAAAGTATGAATCTGGTTTGTCAGCATGAGAAGAATATTGTTGTTAAAATACTTTCTGTTCATTTAATATGCAGAGACAAGTATAAGTAAACCATTTCTTTGAAATTAAACACTGGTTTTATGAGGCTATATCATATATTGCTGTTTGTTTTGAGCGTCAGCGTTAACTCCGCCAGTGGCTTAAATCGTGGGACAGGACTATCTGTTGCCTGACCAGTCACAGATGAGGTGAATGTTAGCAGAAACCTGTTTGAAAACTCTCTCTCTCTCTCTCTCTCTCTTTCTCTCTCTTGTTCAGTTGTGTTAGCAGAAATTACACATCTCATAGATTGGTATGAGGTTTTTACAGTCTAGCTGCAAAAGCAAACAGCATGATGTATAGATATGTTAATGTTCAAATGTTCAATTCAAACTCTATTCATAATTCAAACATTGCGCATAGCATCGAAATTAAACAAATTAAACAAAAATGCAAAGAAATAAATATATATATAGATAGATAGATAGATATTGATATATATATAGATATATATAGAAAGTATAGTTACACATACCTAAAATGCATAGGCTAGCATGTGTGATTGTATGTGAAACAGCCTCATTCAAAAGCTACAAGAACAGAGTGTACAGCAAATATTGTAATGAAACTAAACTAAGGTTAGCATTTCAATTTCAGCTAATGGCAAAGCTTTATAAAAAATAATAGCCAGCACTAATAGGGGTCAGAGCCAGATGCACCATGCTTTGATTTTGACAACAATAATGACAGCATATCTGTAATAGTTGCTGTTTGACTAAACAGCGAGACCCGACTGTGAAAGCCTGTAATACTTGGCAGACACAAGTGCAATTGTAGGTATAATGGAAGGCTGCATATGTAGTATAATGGCTAATGTGGAAAAATTGATCTGTATAAAGTTACTAATGATGGGTGAAGCATCCAGGTCACATTTCAGCATAAAAACAAGAGAAACGAAAGAAAGCAAACGCCAAAAGCACACAGTATTAAAAAGGCAAGATATGAAGTAAAATGAGGTTGAAGAGCTCATGAGATGTTGCAGTTAAGTCTTGCCCCGATAAAACAAGAGAAGAGCAGGCAGTGTGTGGAATCTGAGCCAGAGGTGAAGTGCTTTTACATTCAGCTGATTGAAATGTACACTTGTTGCTTTACTACTTGAAAGAGATGCTTCTTCGGAAGCAGGAGGCTCACATAAAAACGTTTAAATCTTATTTGATCTTACTAGTATATAGGGACAGACTGTCTATTTTCAGTTTAGGCCAAAGGCAGACGAGAAAGAGCATAAAACATAGAAGAAAATCCAATCCAGCAGCTCCATACATGGCTCAGCCTACACAGGAGCTGGAAGTGAGGTGACTGACGGCTTCTGCCTGGAGGCCGAACCGATTAGATCAGTGCACTTCCTCACTAAGAGTGGGAGGCTAGATTGGCTATCAGCATTGTTTAACCTGTGAGTCTGTCCATCAGCAGAAATCATTACACCAGCCCAGGGAGCGCATGGCCATATATTTGTGATGCAAGTGAGAACACAACACATTTCGCATGTCTTGCAGGTTTAAAAGTTTTATGCATTATTGAAATAAGAGCTAAATATATGAGCATGGCACAAGAATCGTCACTTACATCTGACACTGGCGGTTGTTGCTAAAAAAATCATGATAATGTGCTTTAAAATGTTTTTGTGTTCACCCACTGCTGAAAAATGGCTTAATAACAGAAAACAAAAACTACGGTTATTTTCTATCCAGTCAACTCATCACAATGATTTCTGTCACTTCTGCTCAGTTATAAGAGATTTGAGAGTTTTGTTGTTGTTCATGTGTGAAATCACAAGTAAATGCAAAGCGGCTGGATTAAGTTTAATAATCTTAATAATGAGAGTTGTAACATGCTGCAGGACTTCTTGAATTCCCAGCATGCACTGTGGTATACTATTAATAGTTTTACAGTCTGCTGCTTTTGATTGTACTGTTATCGTCCCTATCAGATATTTATTGTGTGAATAATTACCTATTGTGATATGTGCATTAAGGTTTGACTTTGTGTGTCTAGTTGAGCATTTAAATTTATTCCCCAGTCAGTCCATACAGGTTTTTTTTTTTATTGGGGCCAGATATTTCCTCACTATATAGATAGATAGATAGATAGATAGATAGATAGATAGATAGAGAGATAGATAGATAGATAGATAGAGAGATAGATAGATAGATAGATAGAGAGATAGATAGATAGATAGATAGAGAGATAGATAGATAGATAGATAGAGAGATAGATAGATAGATAGATAGAGAGATAGATAGATAGATAGATAGAGAGATAGATAGATAGATAGATAGAGAGATAGATAGATAGATAGATAGAGAGATAGATAGATAGATAGATAGAGAGATAGATAGATAGATAGATAGAGAGATAGATAGATAGATAGATAGAGAGATAGATAGATAGATAGATAGAGAGATAGATAGATAGATAGATAGAGAGATAGATAGATAGATAGATAGAGAGATAGATAGATAGATAGATAGAGAGATAGATAGATAGATAGATAGAGAGATAGATAGATAGATAGATAGAGAGATAGATAGATAGATAGATAGAGAGATAGATAGATAGATAGATAGAGAGATAGATAGATAGATAGATAGAGAGATAGATAGATAGATAGATAGAGAGATAGATAGATAGATAGATAGAGAGATAGATAGATAGATAGATAGAGAGATAGATAGATAGATAGATAGAGAGATAGATAGATAGATAGATAGAGAGATAGATAGATAGATAGATAGAGAGATAGATAGATAGATAGATAGAGAGATAGATAGATAGATAGATAGAGAGATAGATAGATAGATAGATAGAGAGATAGATAGATAGATAGATAGAGAGATAGATAGATAGATAGATAGAGAGATAGATAGATAGATAGATAGAGAGATAGATAGATAGATAGATAGAGAGATAGATAGATAGATAGATAGAGAGATAGATAGATAGATAGATAGAGAGATAGATAGATAGATAGATAGAGAGATAGATAGATAGATAGATAGAGAGATAGATAGATAGATAGATAGAGAGATAGATAGATAGATAGATAGAGAGATAGATAGATAGATAGATAGAGAGATAGATAGATAGATAGATAGAGAGATAGATAGATAGATAGATAGAGAGATAGATAGATAGATAGATAGAGAGATAGATAGATAGATAGATAGAGAGATAGATAGATAGATAGATAGAGAGATAGATAGATAGATAGATAGAGAGATAGATAGATAGATAGATAGAGAGATAGATAGATAGATAGATAGAGAGATAGATAGATAGATAGATAGAGAGATAGATAGATAGATAGATAGAGAGATAGATAGATAGATAGATAGAGAGATAGATAGATAGATAGATAGAGAGATAGATAGATAGATAGATAGAGAGATAGATAGATAGATAGATAGAGAGATAGATAGATAGATAGATAGAGAGATAGATAGATAGATAGATAGAGAGATAGATAGATAGATAGATAGAGAGATAGATAGATAGATAGATAGAGAGATAGATAGATAGATAGATAGAGAGATAGATAGATAGATAGATAGAGAGATAGATAGATAGATAGATAGAGAGATAGATAGATAGATAGATAGAGAGATAGATAGATAGATAGATAGAGAGATAGATAGATAGATAGATAGAGAGATAGATAGATAGATAGATAGAGAGATAGATAGATAGATAGATAGAGAGATAGATAGATAGATAGATAGAGAGATAGATAGATAGATAGATAGAGAGATAGATAGATAGATAGATAGAGAGATAGATAGATAGATAGATAGAGAGATAGATAGATAGATAGATAGAGAGATAGATAGATAGATAGATAGAGAGATAGATAGATAGATAGATAGAGAGATAGATAGATAGATAGATAGAGAGATAGATAGATAGATAGATAGAGAGATAGATAGATAGATAGATAGAGAGATAGATAGATAGATAGATAGAGAGATAGATAGATAGATAGATAGAGAGATAGATAGATAGATAGATAGAGAGATAGATAGATAGATAGATAGAGAGATAGATAGATAGATAGATAGAGAGATAGATAGATAGATAGATAGAGAGATAGATAGATAGATAGATAGAGAGATAGATAGATAGATAGATAGAGAGATAGATAGATAGATAGATAGAGAGATAGATAGATAGATAGATAGAGAGATAGATAGATAGATAGATAGAGAGATAGATAGATAGATAGATAGAGAGATAGATAGATAGATAGATAGAGAGATAGATAGATAGATAGATAGAGAGATAGATAGATAGATAGATAGAGAGATAGATAGATAGATAGATAGAGAGATAGATAGATAGATAGATAGAGAGATAGATAGATAGATAGATAGAGAGATAGATAGATAGATAGATAGAGAGATAGATAGATAGATAGATAGAGAGATAGATAGATAGATAGATAGAGAGATAGATAGATAGATAGATAGAGAGATAGATAGATAGATAGATAGAGAGATAGATAGATAGATAGATAGAGAGATAGATAGATAGATAGATAGAGAGATAGATAGATAGATAGATAGAGAGATAGATAGATAGATAGATAGAGAGATAGATAGATAGATAGATAGAGAGATAGATAGATAGATAGATAGAGAGATAGATAGATAGATAGATAGAGAGATAGATAGATAGATAGATAGAGAGATAGATAGATAGATAGATAGAGAGATAGATAGATAGATAGATAGAGAGATAGATAGATAGATAGATAGAGAGATAGATAGATAGATAGATAGAGAGATAGATAGATAGATAGATAGAGAGATAGATAGATAGATAGATAGAGAGATAGATAGATAGATAGATAGAGAGATAGATAGATAGATAGATAGAGAGATAGATAGATAGATAGATAGAGAGATAGATAGATAGATAGATAGAGAGATAGATAGATAGATAGATAGAGAGATAGATAGATAGATAGATAGAGAGATAGATAGATAGATAGATAGAGAGATAGATAGATAGATAGATAGAGAGATAGATAGATAGATAGATAGAGAGATAGATAGATAGATAGATAGAGAGATAGATAGATAGATAGATAGAGAGATAGATAGATAGATAGATAGAGAGATAGATAGATAGATAGATAGAGAGATAGATAGATAGATAGATAGAGAGATAGATAGATAGATAGATAGAGAGATAGATAGATAGATAGATAGAGAGATAGATAGATAGATAGATAGAGAGATAGATAGATAGATAGATAGATAGATAGATAGATGATAGATAGATAGATAGAGAGATCTAGCATCCCAACAACCTTTTAAGTAGCACTTTTCAATGTATTGTATTTATCTAAAATACAGTTATTTACAATTTTAATTTATGAAAACCTCCAGTCAACACTCATTTGATTGTCCATACATATTTTTGTCTTCAGCGTGGTTTTAATAATAATTATGACTTGCCTTTATTTTCCTATTTGGTACTGTAAAGCTGCTTTGACACAATCTGTATTGTTAAAAGCACTATATAAATAAAGGTGACTTGACTTGACTTGCACTAAAATAATATAATTTTTTGATGCTTTAGTACAATAATTTACTAAATAATCATAAATTGTTGCCAGAGTAAATATTCACACCCTTATTAATAAGCCTATCATCAATGCTTGCACATGTGCCTGTCTTCCTCTACATTTTCCCAAAATACTTACACCACATCCACCCTTCCACCCACGCAGCCAGCCAGCCATGTGACATTGCCAGCTATAAAAAAAAAACACTTAAGTGTGGGTGGGAGGTGGAGAAAGAGTCGATATGGCTTTTTGATCAATTGTTCTAGTTTTATAGGGAGGGTGAGTCGTGAGTCAGGAGCAAAGGGCCCAAATATAGGAGTGTATGGTGTGGGAGTGGACTAACACTCTGGTTCTAAGATAACTGTCATAAACATCCACTCCTCTCCATCTGGACAAACAGCAGAGGTGCAGCATGAAAGGACTGCTTGCAGGAAGATAGACTGATCTACGTAGGCATTTTTGGAGGGCTATGAGAAACTGGCCTTTGAAAGATTCTCAGAATCGCAGAAATATTGAGATATGAATAAGCTGTAGATGCAGTAATAATTTCCTTCCTATTGAGAGAAATCTCAGACAATTGTGAAAACAATGTCATTTGTAAATACTGAGCCTCTGTGTGAAAGAAAGAGGGTGTGTTTTGCCTGCAACAATGGTTGCTATGCTTTTTTTTAGCCTTAATTACTAAAATTACAGCAGCATGATGAATGCTGTGGTAATGGAGAATATATATATGTGACCCTGGACCACAAAACCAGTTTTAAGTTGCTGGGGTTTATTTTTAGCAATAGCCAACAATACATAGTATGGGTCAAAATTATAGTTTTTTCTTTTATGCCAAAAATCATTAGGATATTAAGTAAAGATCATGTTCCATGAAGATATTTAGTAAATTTCCTACCGTAAATATATCAAAACTTAATTTTTGATTAGTAATATGCATTGCTAAGAACTTCATTTGAACAACTTTAAAGATGATTTTCTCAATATTTTGATTTTTTTGCACCCTCAGATTCCAGATTTATTATTATTTGGGACAAATAAATAAACAAATGAATATGTCTATGACAACATTACATTAGACTATAAATATTGATGAATGCTGTAGCTCAATTACAATGAAACATTTATAATGATACAAAAATAGAAAAGAATAGTTATCTTTATTAATCTATTAAAGTTGCCTATATTTCTGTATTAAAAAAACGTAAGCAACACATCTAAGCAGTGAGTATTACTTCTCAGCAGCTGGTGCAATCTCTGAAATTACTTTATTATAAAAAATAAATATATTTGCCTAGAAATAACTTGTCCATCTTTCAAGGAATCTCATGTATCTCAGCACTCCATATGACACGCAAACAGACTTAAAGACGCTCTGAATGTGTGAGCTGAGGCTTCCGCTAAGGGATCTCATCTGAGATTCATTCCTCAGGGTGTTTCTGCTCTGGCTGATGATAACATGCTAATATTACAGAGCGTACATTTATGCTGACTCACTAGTTGTATTGACTCCTCCTGCTAGTTCGTTGATTCTCAAAGTCTGATGTTTAATTCTTTAATATTTTTGGCAGGGGATCCATCAAAATGCAACATGTAAAACCATTTTTAAGCAATAAATGGATTTACACTGTTAGTGAACCATGGTTATATTCAGGTCAGGAGTCCTACAGCATGGTATGAGCAGAGAGTTCAATGCAAATCAAATAAATGTAATAACAAACTGGATTTACACATAATTGAATGAATGAATGAATTCTGAACTGTTCCCTTAAGCACTCTAGAGTTATTTTTGCGTAGAGTAACAGAAAACTATGATTTAATATGCAACATGTTTAGTACGTTAAAGTAATGTAGAGGGCTGCATGTAAAAGAAGTTTGATGGCATTGGCATTATACATCAAAATATGATTGGTTTTCAATATGCATTTTAAGAAACTAAAATTAATAGTGAAATTATGTTGTTGCATGCAAAGGTGACAGATTTTTCATTTCGGGGTGAAATAGAGTAAGCCTTTAAACAGGAATAAAAAGATCATTATCATGTATCATCCATATTTTCTTAGGAACGTTTTTCAAGTCAAGAGGCAATATGTGACCCTGGACCACAAAACTCAAAAATTGAGATTTATACATCATCTGAAAGCTGATTAAATAAGCTTTCCATTGATGTATGGTTTGTTAGGACAATATTTGGTCGAGATACAACTATTTGAAAATTTGGAATCTGAGGGTGCAAAAAAATCAAAATATTAAGAAAATCACTTTTAAAGTTGTCCAAATGAAGTTCTTAGCAATGCATATTACTAATCAAAAATTAAGTTCTGATATATTTACGGTAGGAAATTTACAAAACATCTTCATGGAACATGATCTTTACTTAATATCCTAATGATTTTTGGCATAAAAGAAAAATCGATAATTTTGACCCATACAATGTATATTTGGCTATTGCTACAAATATACCCCAGCGACTTAAGACTGCTTTTGTGCTCCAGGGTCACATATAGTGTGTTAATTTGTATGCAATTTATTTTTCAAGTTAGTATTAGTATGCGACACACAAATGAGTTTGTGACCTTATGTGCTGGGAAATATCATGTGCAGAGCGGAGACGCAGGGCGGCAGAGGTGAGACTCTTCAGCTCAGAGGACATGCTGCTCTGCACTTCTGACAGTTCTGGCAGCCAAGACACATGCTTCCTCTTTTCCACTGGCTTTCTCAGCTGTTCCCTTCTTCCCGGACCTGGGATTATTAACCCACAAAAAGGTGGGAATCAATGTCAGATGAATAAGTTTCAAAAAGTTTCAAAAAGTACCCTTCTCCTGTTTTTCGACGCAGACTTTCTCTCGAAACAGACAGTCTAAATTAGACTACAAAAGAAGGAGTCACATCAACACTGTGCCATCTGAATAGCCAAGCCATTCGGTAGAATGAGTATGGCGATTCGCTTTTTAATGGCTACATTAATAGAAATTTTATTTACATTTATATTTACAAAATGTTGGAAATATATACTGGATGTCGCTGTCCTTAAATGATTTCATTGTTAAACCTGAGTTTTCCCAATCTGGGAGGATTCAGGCGAACAGATCCCCATGACCTTTGGTGTCTACGCTTCATTGCTATGAATCGTCGTTGTTATTACACATTGGTTGGCATATGCAATTGCATGCTCTAGAAAAGCTGTAGCTGAAACACTTGCCTAAGCAGATGTGTAACTAACTTGAAATAATAAAATGACTGTATGTGTTTAAATCATTAGAACTACATCGAACGGTCACTATATACATAAAGCACAGTCTTTCAAAAGCCTTTTTATCTCCCTAAATCTCCCTTTCTATAGCTTAAGTGACGCCATGTTGGTTCCAAAATAGCAGCAGATGTGGCTGATACACAAGATGACAGAAGAGTGAGTGTGTTTCCATCTGCGGTGTGACATGGTCCTGATGAGAAGATCTCTTCTGATGAGAGCATATGTGCGCATGTACGTGTGTGTTTGCTGGCGGCTGATGAAGGACAGTGCTGCTGGCTTATTGAACTGCCTGAACTACTTTCAAGATGAAGACTTTGATTGCAAGGACATTGGAGCCCACCTGCTGCCTGCAACTGCTGGTGGCCAGAACCTCTGTTCTTAAAAACAAAAACAAGAAGCAGCAGCTAATTTTAACTTCACACGCTTGCGTACATCACAGTGTGGGAGGGTATCCATTCACCATTATTATTTTTGCCTTGTTTTTTTTCCCCCATCATCCAGAATACTAGTGTCCATGATTGCCAAGTCGTGTAGTTTCCAAGCCATATCTTCCAAGAGAGCTCCCTAAATACTCATTTAGCAAAGTAATTCATTTGTTGGAATGATTCCAAGAGATCTCTCTAGATACTCATTTAGCAAAGTAATTCATTTGTTGGAATGATTTCGCTCGCACAGAGCATAGAATTAGCACAAATAACATGATATTTTGGTACTAATTTACTACGGCCTGGTTTAAATTTCATTGAATAAAGATTGCTTTGTAAATACTCCAAGTTCAACATGGTGCTGAAAGAAGACTGGCATATAATTGTGGCTAATTAACACACTGGACTAAACGCATGTAAAGCAAATCCACTGGCTTCCGGATTTACCATGGTAACAATGAACTGAATATTTCCAAAAATGCATTACCATTTTCACTTTCTGCTTTTTTCTCTCTAACATAAATGTTCACATGTACAGAGTTGTTAATTTGATCAGTAATGGCTTGTCTGAGAAATAAATAAGTGAATTAAAATTTCCAAATCTAGAATTGTGATCAGTGTTAAGCTGGTAAACATCTGGCAGGAATCACTCCAGGTTTTCCAAACTCCTCTCTGTGTTTTCCATATCCTTCTTCTCACTTAGAGAAACCCCAAATCCTGGAATGTCCCTATTTACTTTCTTAAAGGGGTCATCGGATGCAAAACCCACTTTTACAAGTTGTTTGAACATAAATGTATGTTGGCAGTGTGTGTACACAACCACCCTATAATGATAAAAATCCACCCAGTGGTATTTTTTTCATCTCTATAAATAATATCCCCTTTTTCAAATCAAGATATTCTCAGCTTCTTGTCTGTGTGACGTCACACAGACCAAGACCACTCCCACGATAGTTGATTGACACTGCCGTCTTACCTTAGACCCGCCCTGAGTGAGCTGTCATCAGTCCACCATTGTTTCGACACCGGAGCAGGGACGTAGACAAGAATGTCTCCTAAGCGATTGAGGTGTTTTGTTGTTGGATGTAATAATGAACATAGCAGTCGTAATTTACTCCCGACATCTGAGGCGCTGAAGACGCAGTGGATTACGTTTGTTTTTGAAGGGATTGCGCCCACCGATCTACCTAAATGCGTCTATGTTCGCGCGAATCATTTGTGAGTATAAGGGTTTTTTATGAATCTTTGCAAATCGACTTTCCTAATAATGTGCTAGTTAGCAAGTTTCGCGGCTAAATGCAGCTAAATGCGGCTAAATGCGGCTAAAGTAAACAGGATGGCTCGTCACCCCCCACAGAAGAGCAGAGCTCATTAGCATTTAAAGGGAAATGCAACAATATGGGATGCTGTGAAAAGAGCTGATTTAACAAGGTAAAAAGGGTGTTTTTTACACTACCATTGAGAAATTTTAACCAATGTTATAAACTTTTCATTAAGACCCTAAAAGAATCATATCAACTTGTGGAAAATGGGCATCCGATGACCCCTTTAATACATGTTTGGGAGCTTATGGGTAATTATTTATTTTTGCTTTTATTCCAAATTGGAAAAACAAACAAATAAACAGCAACAAATGTTTTGTAATCAAATTGTGATCATTTGCTCTTTCTCTGAAACAACTTTCATTTTCTGGTGACTTGGGTCTCACAGGCTAATAAATATGTTAACCAATACACAAATAGATATTTTAGGTTGTTTTACCAAACTCGTTTTATATCTGACTCCATTCTATTATGTAATGACCACTTTTAACAATTTAATCTATTCCTATTGAATAAAATCAAGTATACCCTGCATTTGTTCATTCGTAATATATTGTTTCACTCAGAAATAAATCTGATTGTGAAAATATCATATGCAAAAGGGTTTCACACTGAGTTTGTGAATAGAAAAAAAGGAGCAAATTAACTGAATGAACTGTTTATCTGAATGGATACCTTACTCCTTGCTCATCTCTACAGCAGTTCCCAAGAATCATTCTTTCATTCATGGAATTTGCCATAAGTTTGATTGATTTTGTGCACCGAGACAGAACTCTCTGGGTGTTTGCACACTCATATCTCTGTGTGATAGTAATCTTTTTGTTTCAGAAAATAAGATTATGAGCGGTTTGGCTCTTCCTTTCATTGCTTTGTGCTCAGGAATGACAGATTCTCTCATTACTGATCTATGTGAATTCATGCAACAGAAAAATAGTCAACAGCAACAGCCTGTTTGTCTCTAACCCGTCTTTGTGATTTGTGTTTTATTTTGTAAATATGTAAATGATCCTGTATTATTTAAACTGCTTAAAGGGGTCATATCCCTGTCCGTCAAAGGCAAAATGCAGTGACTACACATTAGGGCTTTATTTAATAAATCCTGGGTATTCATAAACTGACATTTCATGATGTAAATTATTACATTCTTGGATGTTAATTCCACTTCAAAAATGACAAGTGTGAAACGTTCCTCTATGAGGTTAAAAGCAGGGTTTAGAACAATGTTAACCTGGGGTTAAACACATTGTGAAAAGCCAATTTTGTCAAAATTAGACATTTCATTCATTTTCATTTTTTAAAAATCTTAATATGTACTATTTAGCGCTAACTTATGTCCAGATATTATTAACTGACATTCCCTTCTTTTCTGAAATGTAGTCATCAAATCCATAAATACCGCAGGTAAATTCACAGGTACAAAAGTGCATCTTTAATGCCGTTACCTTCTTCATATTCATGACCTGCTTTAAGAGCAGAAAATAATGAGCTCATGGGATATAAAAGACACATGCTTTACATATTATTTGATCTCATATTTCATAATATGTCTTTTTTTTATAAATTCCTTGCTGCCTTATACAAAATGCCCTGATATTTAAAACTTATCACTAAATTTATTTCAGTGTCCCTGTCCATTTCAGTTTCATCGTAACAGTTTAAGTTTCACATTCCAGTGTGGATTTTATGTATTATATAAACTTGTTGGAGGAAGAAAAGCAAGTAGTGGTTTTGAAAATGTAGATTGAAATGTAACTTTAAATACCTTTATACCATGGTCTGTCTGAATACTTGATTCTGATTGGCTGGCAGGTATATGCATTAAACCATTTAATGCACAGGTAGTGCATTAAATGGTTTGCTTGCTTGCACACAAACACACACACAACGAGAAAGAGAGATCACAGATTGCGCTGCGCAATACAGAAACATTCAGGAGCTCAGATACCTGTTGTCAACTCTGCCCCACGACTTTTACTAATAAAATAGCCTAGATATAGGATCGCTACATTATATTCCTCAGAAACGATGAGGCAAAATCGCAGCTTCCATGTTTAGAGAGAGATGCACAGACGCAGATAACTCACACACACAACTGTCTCAATCGATCGATAATTAATTCAGATAAATGCTATAACTTACTCTAATACATGTGATCATACCGCACTACTTCATCTCTGTATCTGATTTGAAGTGGGAAGAATGCTAGAGCTAATGAGCTGTAACTGAAGAAAATAACTCATTTTTACCCTTCCGGTCAAATATTGCAGCGCAAACATCATTAACAGCTTTAGCTTGTCAGTGCTGGCAAACGACCATGGTCACGCTTCGCGTCAGGTGGTTCTCGGGCTCCACGTCGTGCATTAAAATCACTGTGCATTATCCCTTACTTAAATATCTAAGGAACTTAAATATAACTGCAATCATAGTTAAAATATACAGCTTTATTTAACTCTACTTAAAGGTGACATATCATGAAAATCTGACTTTTCCAGGTTTTAAGTGCTATAATCAGGTCCCCGATGCATCTACCAACCAAGGAAACGTGAAAAAGATTAACCCAGTAACTTTGTTTTGGGAAGCCTTTTTCTGCAAGCGTCTTAGAAAACCAGCGCATCTGATCTCGCTCCCCTAGTGACGTTGCAAAGGGATCTCATTATAATATTACAACCCCTTAATCTGTAAGTTGCGCCGTCAGACACCAGAGACTTATATTACATATTGTAAAAAGGGGCATAATATGTCTCCTTTAAACTAGTCTATGGGGTCATTGGAATCAGGCCATCTGAGTCTCCAGAAGTCTGCCCTGGGTTTTGGCACTGGTTGTACAGTAGTCCTGGCTTGCTGGAGTTGTTAAGAATGAAACTGACAAAGCTTGATTACATATTGCATTCCTCCATTTAATACAATTATTTTGATAAAACAGAAAATTATAAATACATCTATTGACAATAAGATGCACAAAACAATATGCATAATTCTAATGTATATTTGCCCAATAAATAAAACAAAAAAGTGAAATACAGGGAGTGTCATTTAGGATAAACCTGAAATTTTGTCACAAAAATCAAATCTATGTTTGGTGACCATTTAATTCTTTCTTTGAGAATTATGTTTAAGCAAATGTGCAGTCTTGGAAAACAACTTTCATACTTCTAACTGGATGAGAAGAAATTGTGTGTGATATATTATGAATGAGGTAGATCTCTCTAAATGTCTATGATTTGTCTAATAATCTGTATCACAGCATCTGTCATAATGAGTCATACTACGAAAGTGTTTTCAGATTCAGTCACCTGTGCTACACCAAATGCAAGGGTTAAAATGCGTACATATTCAAAAATACAGAGAATACATTTTTGTCAAATGAGTCATAGTTACAGCATGCTGCACACAGCACCTTCTCTAGGCTGGTTTTATATGACGCGCTCCGCCACAGCTCTCCCAGTTATTTTATTCTGAGCACGTATTCTGTGCTGCTTCCTGCCATTTTTTTCTTAATGAATCCTCCCTCCTTCTTTCTCAATACCACCCAACCACTACTCTGTCTGCCACTCACCTCTCTCTCGCTCTCTTCCCTCTTGACCGTAAATGTAAAATCACAGATATTGTCACATCAGCCTCACGACTTTGCCAAAACATGAGCCCCTTCTGTTTCAGACAGCAATCATAGTCAGTGGTTTCAGGTGTCAGCATTCACATAAAATGTCTGTTGGACAGAAAATGAATAAGGCTTTTTAAAAAGATTTTTTTCTTCTTCTTCTTTTTAGTGGTGGGTAATACAAAAATATCTACTGTTAAAATACAGGCACTCAGAGAACACATACAAACAGCTGTCAGTTTTTCTCACAGAGAAATATACAATATATATATATATATATATACATATATATATATATATATATATAAAACATATATATAACATATATATGACCAAAAACAGATATACAATAATACATAGCAAAAAATCAACAGCCTTACAAACAGCCTTAAACTCATTAAGGACACCAAAGCTCAAATACATAAACAGTGCAAATAGATCCAAAGTACTGAACCAAAATACTGATCATTTTTACATATGCAGCATATTCTAAATGTACCACTTTTCACATGTCAGTAATTAGATTTATCTACTTCACATTCGATTGACTGACATTGGTTGCAAGACACTGGTTTACTGCTAACATGTCAGTAGATATGTAGTGATGTGTGTCTCTACTGCTCTACTCTGCTGGAGTTAGCTACAGTGTGCAGGTAAAATCATTTATTACTTGAATGCTCACTGCAAGCAAGTAGGAACGTTTTCATGTGCACATACACTGACCCCAGATTTCACTTGACAGACAAAACGATAGGTAAAAGCAAAATAACAGTCTGGAACGTCAAAAAGCACTTTGCTGCAACATAAACATGTAATAGTGCACAAATTTCACTTAAATATCAAAAAATAAAAACAGTTAATTTGTCATGCAAAACATGAGCTCACATTAGCTTGTCCTTATACATTTAAAATAGGCTCTGTAATGACTTGGCATGAATACATAAATAAATCCTGGCACTGCATATTACTTAATCAAAAATGATGTACTTGTTAACATAAGTAGCTGTCATTCTTTCATCAGTGTTTATATTTCTCATCAAAGCCTTCCTTTACTGACCTGGAGTCATCTGTCTAGAGACTTCCATGATTTTCTTTTGCATCCAACTTTCATAAATCCCTCAAGAAGAAAGCAGGGAAAGTTGCAGCATTTAAGGTTTAAAG
The DNA here is from genome assembly GCF_001515625.1 of Sinocyclocheilus rhinocerous. Lineage (NCBI taxonomy): Eukaryota > Metazoa > Chordata > Actinopteri > Cypriniformes > Cyprinidae > Sinocyclocheilus > Sinocyclocheilus rhinocerous. The sequence goes on from NW_015626872.1 coordinate 125,580, forward strand.
TCTCCAGTTTCTCCAAAGAGAGATTCTCCAGGTTTAAACACGACACACACACACACACACGCACGCGCGCACACACACACACACACACACAGGGCTCCTCCATTGTCCTTGTTTCTTTCTGACTTTTACCTAATTGAAACACAACTGATCAAATGCATTTGTCTGTGTACCGTCGCTAAATGTTTCCACAGGTCGTCAGCGACAGTGAGGAGATGTTACAGACAGCTTACCCTCAAACTGTTTTTTTTTTTCCAGAGCACCAGAAAAACTTCTGATTTGGTGAAGCGCATCTCACAGAGTGCACTGCTCCGAGCTGAAGATGCCTCCCTCCTTCTTTTCTCTCTTCCGAGACCGATGCACCTTCCAGCACGCAGCCGCTATCAACAGCATGACGAACCCTGTGACCAGCAGCACCAGAGACACCACTTTAGTTTGGGGCAGCGTGTTGAAGGTGAACGTGACGCCGGTTCCCGCCATGCCGATCACCAGTGAGATGACCCCGAAGGGAAACACGCAGCGGTACCAGGACTTCTCAGTGCCGCCGGTGGCCTGGGCCAGACGCTCCAGCGTGGACAGGTCCTCTGGGGCTTTGGGTACAGCCATCGGGGGCGTCCCGTCACGGGCCAGGCTGCATTCAGGGTCCAGCGTGGCCAGCTGCGTGGAGGCTGGAGGCTGGCAGGGCAAGCGGCCAGATGAGCAGCCCATTTCACTGACCCTCTGAGTGTCGCCGCTGATGCTTTTTCTGGTTGCTGTTCCTCCTTCTGCTGGCTCTGTCAGGAGTGAGCATTTGCCTGGGAAGGAGGGATATTTTTGGGAGTGATCTATATATAGAGCTCCATGAGGACAGGAAGAGTCATACAATCATTATCGGCTAAGATGACAGGTTTACTCACTTCCTCTCTCAGGCTGCGATGTGTTTCTTGCTCCGCTGCATTTGGTGCGTCTGCCCTGCTTGTAACAGCAGCACATTGTCTGTTTTGCTAGCAGAGCTGACTGGAGTATACAGAGCTGAGGACCAGGGAGGAGCCAGTGAGAGCAGAGGGGCCAGTCGGAGCCTCCGATTGGCTGCCGTTCTCCTGCGACATCACAGATGGTTGAGAGAGCTCCAAACACGAGTGTTATTGATGATGCTGATATATCCACAGCTTATGCCACCTACATTCATGCTCATCTCCTCCATCTAACACTTTCCGTCTGTTTTTCTATAAATACATGTACAATTTTTCATTTATTAAATTCAAAAGACGAAACAACAAAACCATAAATGAATGACTGAATGCATGTGAGTGTGTGTGTGTGTGTATATACCTGGTATTCCATTGAACAAATGTCCCCACAAGGATAGTAATATCAGTATATTTTGACCTTGTCGGGACACTTTTTTTTTGGTCCCCATAAGGAAACAAGCTTATAAATCATACAGAATTACGTTTCTTGAAATCTAAAATCAAAGAAAGTTGTGTTTGAGTGGTAGGTTTAGGGTAAGGGAACAGAAAATTCAGTTTGGACAGTAGAAAAACCATCACGTCTATGGAATGAACCCATGATAAGAATACCAGTGTGTGTCATTGCATATATTTTGAAAATGGATTTGCATTTGTTTCTATTCTATAAACCCTCTGATTTAATACACTTATTCAGTCAGTGAAATGAATACTAATAATAGCATGTACTAAAAAAACTAGGCAAAAGCAACATAAAACACATTACCAAATGGAACATGATGCACAGAAGGAGTGCTATTTATCTGCAAGAAGCTTTTTGATGAAGATGTTCAACATCTGCAGTCCATGTGGATAATTGCATGCTTGTTTCTATTTATACAGTCATGAGTACCAAACCGGGGAATTCTATATAACGAGAACGGAGTAAGAACAATGTGATCTGATTAGCTGGATCATATTCTGCACAAATAGAGAAATTACACAGAGTACCAAGAACATTTGGTTAAAGGAGAATATCTTGAAGAAGCAACCGAGTGTATTTCGGTATGAGCTCTGCATGCATTAGTTTAGCGTGCAGCTGTCTGTGGAGCCCATGCATCACTTGCACTTTCAGCTATGTATTTTCTCCTTCCAATATGGGCTTCAAGTATATCATGGGAAGCAAAGTGTAGCCTGCAGGGTCTTATCTAATAACAATGAAAATCCCTCTCTAATGGATGTTGTAGGTGACTCGACACAAAATGAACAAGGAGAGGGGATCCCGGGGAGAGTGAGAGAAGGAGAAAAAGAGGAGTAAACACATTCAAACTGGCACTTGGATCTATGGAAACTCATTTAAGTGATAAATTGTGTGAAAGAGCATAGGAAATAAATGCTGAATATCAGATGGACATGAGGAGCATTACAGCAGTGACCCATCTAAAGTTTTATTTTTATTCCCAGAATGTTCTGCTAAAAGGTGGGATTACATTCTCTAAAAACATTCTAAAAATGTTTATTGGTAACATTATTAGAACATTATCCCCTAACATTCTAATAAAGATTTTAGCGGGAAGCTTCCCATTGCACTAGATGTGGTCTTTGTGGATGTGGATGTGAAATTTTGGTTGAAAGTGAAAACCCAACCTTTGTTTGATGTCAGCCTCCGAACATAACTTTATGTTTGAACATAACTCCAAAAAAAACTGCATAACCAGCTTTACTTATTACAAACCAGATTGGCTTTATTTTTGTCAGACATTTACAAAAGTTTTTATTGAGATTAACAGAGGTTTAGATGTTGACAGTTTATTGAAAATAATAGTTTGGTTTGAAGTCACCATTGTTGTGATCAGTAATTGGGCAGTTTGACTTGACTTTTCAACGTTAGTTTTTATTTGGCTGTTGTAAATACAGAATTCTGGCATGAAACTCTAGATGGCACAGTCTGATATGTCTAGCTCAATCTGATCTGGTGACATAATTGTCCCATGGCAGCTGATTGGTTCTCTCCTGTATCGGTAGCCAATGCGCTCGCTGCTCAATATTCAAATACCTGGCTTTTGTTTGCTGTAGCAGTTGGCAGCGCTCTTTAGAAACCCTCCACCTTCCCCAGCTCCACCTGTATAGATCTGCTACGGGGTGATTCATGTATGCTACATGGGGGTTATTCATATGTGTTATACGTGCAACAGCAGTATTTCTTACATGCTTACAGCAGCATGTTGTGGATGTATTGGCAGTAGCAAGTCTTGGTACTTTTAATTGTTCATGAATCATTTTGAACTACTGAGACCTTAGGCACACACAGACATCAAGAATCAGTCTATGAATCTCAACAATGGTGACATGCTTCATGCCGCAATGCATTCTGGAAGCCATGGATGAGTTTTGTATGATACACCCAGAATGCATTGCAGCATGAAGCATGTCACCATTGCTGAGATTCATAACCTGACTCTTGATGTTTGTGTGTCTTAATGACAAAGTGTATCTGTATCCTTGAAGCGATCTGATTAAAACACTGCTGGATCTCAATCTGTAGAACCACTGGGTGTCTGTAATAAATAATGTGTAACTAATACCATAGATTAGGCTGGAAAAAATCAGATAACAAAACCGTTACATGATGATTATATCTTCATCATCAGCAAATAACCAGCATCATCTAATTACATGCTCTTTTGATGTTTTGCCATAACAAACATAGCTACCACAGCTAGAGAAAAACATTGAAAAGTCAAGAGTCAAACTGCCCAACTAAAACACTGATCACCACAATGGTGACACCAAACCAAACTATTACTTTTAAACAGACATCAACATCTAAATCTCTGTTAATCTCAATAAGACCTTTTGTACACGTATGACAGAAATAAAGTCAATCTGGTTTATAATAAGTGATGCTGGAAATACAGTTTTTGGAGTTATTTAATGAAGTTGGAGCTTCATCAAACAAAGGTTGGGTTTTAACATTTGAGTCCACATCCAATGTCCAATGGGAAGCTTCCCACTAAAATATTTACTAGAATGGTAGGGGATAATGTTCTAATAATGTTATTAATAAACATTTTTAGAGAATGTAATCCTACATTTTAGGAGAATATTCTGGGAACCAAAACAAAACTTGCCGCTGAAAACCTTCCCAGAACTTAGCATAATGTTCTCAGAACATTCTTAGAACAATAAAATTTGTAGCTGGGGAGAAGATACCATATGTCTGGTCACCTGACCTTTCTGTGTGACTCACTGGTGCTCAGGGAGGTACAACTGGAGCTCTGCCTACGGCTCCACCTGTCACCCGGTCTGGTGTCATTTGTGCCAACTTAACATTGCATCTCTCCCAATGAACAAGCCTACGGCAATAGATGCACTATTGCAGCAAAATAAATGTACTTTTCATCTGCTTACGTGCCCGCTGAGTCCGTTTAAGACACCGTACCAGTATAGACCGGGGTCAGCCGGCTGGGCATTGTGCAAGTCTTCGAGCAGCTACAATGCAAACGAGTCACGACCTAGAGGCTTGGATCCTGCTGATGGGTAATTAGCCCAGTTCTGTAGGAGCTCGTGGGTGTCCATGGCATGAGGAGCACTGATGGATTGATTTGAAGTAAAAGAAAAGAGCAAGGATGATTTCCTTTGTTGCATCTAATCCATATTGTATGAACTGACAGAGGCAAGCTTGCAGGAAGATATAACACAATATAGGGAAAATCTGAGGAAATACTGAAGCTTTCACACTGCCAAAGTCTGAGTAACTGTCTAAATCCGGAGATTTCATTCAAAGGGCCGTTAAGGGACTGTGGGAGGAATACAGCGTATTGGGTGATATTGTATGAAATCAACCAAATTTCAGAAACTTCCGCAGCTAAAATGTGGATTTTTTTTTCCTGAAGACAGACAAACATAAATAGTGATGAAAATATGAATGTCACAGATGAAAAAGTATTTATTAATCCACTAAAAAAAAATTTACCTTAGAATTGGAGCCAAATTATGGCAGCATTTTGCATGTCTGTAACTATTAACAATATCTTTTTAGATGTTGGTTTAACAAACAAACAAACGTTTCTATATATAGAATATCTCAAAAAAGAATATAATCTTTTGTATTCCACAGACGAAAGTCAGTCATACAGATTTGGAATGACACGAGGGACACTAAATAATAACAGAAGTGACATTTTTGGGTGCACTAACCCTTAAATGTAATAACTAACATGAAGTAACAATAACAATATATAAATAAATAAATATAAAACAATATAAATAACATATATATGAAACTATACCCTGGATTAATAAAATAAATGCTGTAAATACTGTAATACTGTAAATACTGTAAAGCGTTACTGAATTTTCTTTTAAGATTTTTATGACTTCTCTCTATTTGAATACAATTCTGATAAGTATTGTACTAAAAATATATATGTAATATTTTCTGTATATCGGATATAGTATCTCTGCACATTTTCATTTAGTAGATGCTTTTATCCATAGTGACTTACAAATAAGAATACAACAACATACTTTGAAGCCTTGAGTCATAGTTTTAATTTAGTTTCCTTGTAAGTGCTGAGAAGAACTCATGCTGAACATGCAAACAGCAGAAATGAGAGCGAGAAGCAAGAGAAGAAGAGAGAAAGATGGCATAATAAAAGGGCAAATTCCCACGTGTATTATCTCATTATATATTTCTTTACCTGGAACAAAATGCCACTCTATCTTCAACATTTCATACAAGCAGTGTAAAAACCTCAGAAGATTAGAAGATGACTTATTCAGAGCAGTTAACACCATATTTGCCATATTTGATCTTTTCTGGGCTTATAGACTTTCATAAATGCCTCACAAAGCCTATTTATTTTTCATTCTGTAGGTGATATGATTGTGATTATTCTATCCACACTTCTGTGCTGGAAAGATAATTGCATCATTCTCTGTTAATTACAGCTTTAACAAGCAATATCATTTCATATTTTTCCAATTACAGATAAGCTTTAGAGATTCAAAACAAGTTTGCTGGTGTCAATATTAATAGCAACATATAGATGTCTCTGTGGTAACCGAGCCATACTATGTATAACAAAAGTCATCACAGTGAGTCACAATGTGCCCACTCACATAACATTCAAAGGATATAAGTGCTTCATTTCAAATTAAATAGTTAGTTCAGTGTATTTCATTTGGCAGGTGACACAGCCAAGAGCATCTACAGGAGAAACCAAAAACATGTAACATCCAGTTTCAAGAAAAAAAAAAAAAAAAAGAGTTTAACCACTGTATAAGGACATTGTGACCGGCAAAATAATATATGAGTTATTGTATTGGTCTGTGCCTTAGAGTGTATGAAACTGTTCCTGGGGCAGCAGAAACTTTCATTTACACAACATAATGCAAGTTTGCAGGTCATCTGATCCGTGGAATTGCGATATGTTTGGAATTTGTACCCTCTGGGGAAAGAACCATGATATAACCATATAGGTTTCATTGCAGAGACTATCAGTGTGACCGTACACAACTTCACTGCTTTATACTCCAGATAGCATATCGAGAGAACAGGAGAGATAATGCCAAAGGAACCTGTTTTCTGTGTCCGGGTGACTCATTCGCTCTTGGGAAAAGGGAGGCCAGATATTCCTGCACAGAATGAGAGTTTGACTGGATAAGCTTGTTGTCACTAATAGTGTTGGGGGTAACGCATTACAAGCAACACGAGTTAAGTAATCAGATTACTTTTTTAAGTAAATAGTAAAGTAACACATTATTACTTTTTAATTTAGAAGGAAATATCTGAGTTACTATTTTAACAAGTTACTTTGTTTTCCATGTCTTGACTGACAGCTCTCGTGTTGTCATGTTGAGAGAAATGGGGAGTGAGTGCAGAGGCGTTGTGCGTGCTGTGTGAACACGATGCTCACTGTAGTTCTAGAGTAAATATGAACATGTATTTACTCATCTCACCTGCACAGATTCAGTATTCCTCAAAATGAATAAAAACAGTAAAATTCAAACTCAGCACATTATACAAACCTGCAGTAATTAAATATGTTAAATAAGACAAATATAATGTATGTATTTATTCCCATTTTATTAACCCATTGGACCTTCAATGATCCAATTCAATCATACTAAGCAAAAATGACACATTTGTGTTTCATTTTTGTTATTGCTGAATAGTGTTGAACTTTCTTCTCCTGCATCATATTCTTCATGCAATTTGTTTGAGCGGCGCCCTCTACTGTACAGGCATGAATTTACGTATTAAGTTCACTTTTGGTGTGAAAGGGCTATTACATTTGTAAAAGAAGAACTTTTTATATTAAAAACAAACTACTCAGATTTAAAAAGTAACTCAAAAGTACGTAACACATTCCTTTCCATAAAAGTAACTAAGTAACGTAATTAGTTTCTTTTTTTTTAGGATGTAACGCAATATTGTAATGCATTACTTTTAAAAGTAACTTTCCCCAACACTGGTTACTAACATGCGTTATCATGCCCATAATCTATACATGAGCCTGGTTATAGGTATAACCAGGACTGGTCTGAACAGGTAAGATTCTTCACCAATCAAATTTGTGTCAACTGTCAACAGGCAGATGGAGAACATGAAGGAACAATATGACAGTAACATGTTACTGAATTCAGAGGACAGAATGTGTGTGTTCTTACAGAACAATCCACCTCTGACTTGAAGAATCTATCTCTGTATTGTATTGCACTATATGCATATACACATAATGCTGAGCATAATGATAATGATAATGATAATAATAATTTTGTTTTTTATAAATTAGTCAGTAAAGAAATCTGATTGTCCGGAAATATGAAATAGCTAGCTAACCAACATATATGGTAGGTAAAGTTAACAGGGACAGTTTCCAAACAGTGCATCTAGTACAACATAGGCTTAAGTATTTGGGTAATCTTCATTATGAAGACAAAATGAAAAAAGAATTGTCGGATCCTTAAAGGGGTCCTATTACGCTCTTTTACAAAGTCTTGATTTTGTTTTGGGGGTGTACTAGAACATGCTCTCATGCTTGGTGGTTCGAAAAACGCATTATTTTTCACATAATTTACATTATTAAAATACCTTTCTCCCCATCCTGGCACGAATGGCTCGATTAGTTCCAGCTTTGATGAAGGTCCGCCTTCCGAAAAAAACAAAATGTGTTGTGATTGGTTAACTGTCCCAGTGCGTTGTGATTGGCGAACAGCTTAGACGGTGTTTCAGTACTGC
>NW_015626872.1:134052-138298 GCF_001515625.1 Sinocyclocheilus rhinocerous
AAACGAAATATCTCCCTTTGGAGTGGACTTTGAGATTTGTAACTTTCTAGATTTTGTTATGCCCAAACACACACACTACACACTGACTAAAATTTAAAAAAGTGAAAAAGCATAATAGGACCCCTTTAAAACTTCAACTAAGGGCGTGTCAATTATTCAGCACGTCATCAAAATCTCACTCCAGCTGGCAACTAAATTAGCCAAACCTGGTACATCTATAAATAGTGAAAACAGGTTTATGAAAACAAAACACGCTTTTTTATGGCATGTTTTGTACTAGTTGCGTATTATGGGAGAAAACACTATAAGCAGTTAGTACAGTAGGTAAGTATCATTTCGCTGTGTAATTAATATGGTTTGTGTTGTAGCCTACAGCAGAGAAAAACACAATTACAATTTCTGATTCATTTGTCCACAGCGCCATCTGGTGGTAATATTGGTTCTCATTAGTTCTTATACTTAGTGCGCCTAATAAACTACAAAAAGTCTATCATATTTTATAAATGTATACAAAATGCATAAAATATATACAGTGGGGCTCAAAAGTGTGATACTATATTGAGAATACTGGGTTAAATTGATCAATATTAAAATTCTGTTTCTTAACAACTGTTAAGAAAATAACCTGACATGACTGAATGTGACTTCACCAGGAATGGTTTAAAATGTAGCTGTATGGCTGACTAAACAGTATCAAACAGCTGCGTTTCTCCAGTAGGCTACGGTGATTTTATTAGCGTCGTCGTCTGCGATGTGCGTCTGCAGATCTGCGTGTGACGCAGGCGACCAGCAGCCAATGGCGTGACACACAAACGCAGCAGAGTTGCGCAGTTCCATTGTGAGGAGCGCAGCCATTACACTTGATCTTACATCTTTAGAAATCGTCGTTCGGATTGCACTGGCCAATCAGTTTCCTCTTCAAATTCTGTGATAGTATTCTGAAATTAGCACTAAAATCCGAGCGGGATTTTAGTGATCTCTGCTCAGGAAAGTTGTGAAACTTTGTAACCCGTGGTACTTCACAAGGTGTAGCGCGTCTGCTAGTGTCAGTGTTTCTCAGCTCGCATCTCACGCGCGCTTTGATGCAGCGCAATGATGGGCACACCTGTGAAAAACGAGCCGTCTGCAGCTGGTTGCATGTCGTTATGTGGTGATCTCACGTCTACCGGCGACTCGACTGCACGAGCATCATCACAGCAGGGCGAGCAGACCGAGGCCCCGACTCCTGTTTTACTCTGTGAGTGTTATTATCGCTTGCTTTCATGAGTCTTATTAATAAACGTTGACTGTTTTTCAGCTGTTCGACTGCATTTTCCCATCTTTCAGTAAAGTTGGCTACTGTTTGGCCACCAATTATAAGTCTCTGTGCTGCCTAGTACTAATTGATTTCTTCACAGAGAAATTAATTGTTGAGCCTAACATAAACCTTTCAAGACAGACCTACCAGTAATCTCTGAGATTGTTAAGGGATAGTATTTCTGCACAAGCCAGCTTCATTAAAATAAAATTAAACCTTTTAGAGCTGCAGCAGCATCAGTGTTTCAAGAGGTATTTCATATTCTGCATTGTATTTGTGCTCCACAGATCCTATCAGCGTTAACAGTGCTTTATCATCTTCATCCATTTTTAACAACAGAGACAACAAAGTCCCACATGGTGAGTAGTTATGGAACCTTTTCCTAACTTGTAAAAGACTAAACCATGAAGTACACTGTAAAACAAATTCTGTAGTTAAAAAAAATAATTTTGGCAGCTGTGGTTGCCAGAATCATTTTGTAAAAAAATACAGAAAAACTGTAAACACATTTACGGCCAAAAACTGCACATTTTACAGTATAAAACTGTAATTTACAAACAAGAAACTTTGAATCAAATTTTACAGTTAAAATTACACTTATTTTTTACAGTGTACTGTCCAGTACTGTTTTCAGTGTTGGGGAGTAACTAGTTACATGTAACAGAATTACGTACTTTAATTACAAAATAAATGCAAGTGTAATTTGTTACAGTTACTGAGAAAAAAACGTGTCATTAAATTAGTTACTTGTGAAAATGTTAACGATTACAAAAGGGGTTACATCTGAATATTATCACACACATACAGATTTGATTGGTTGCTTTCCCAAATTGCATTGACTGCTCTAAAATATGAGACAGCAATGTTTTCAGAAGTTTAGGACACAGAATAGGACACATGTTTATTCGATAACTGTTGTATTTCCTATTTGGGTTTATGTATATGCTTTATAGTTTTTTTCTCTCCAAAGCATTGCTAGCATGTGTTTCCTGTCATAGCTACGTATGCAAAGATTTGATTTCAAAAACAGTATCATAGCTATTAAGCTATTTCTTGTTATGATTTTAAATCTGTGTTGATCTCAAAGTAAAAAGAGGTGCTAAAGTCTAATTTTGTGGCGTCTGTATTTTTAAATAATCTTAATTCAAGTGATGAAGGATTTTGAAAGTCTGACAGTAATCAGTGTTGAGTACTACTGAAAGATTAACCCTGCCTGCTTTAAATGTTTCAAAATGATTAACAGTTGAAAACATTTGTTAGAAATTTAGAAAAGCAATCAAATGTAATCAGTTACACTACTTTAATGAAGTAATTGAAACAGTTACACTACTTGTTACATTGTAAATAAGGTAACTTGTAATCTGTAACCTGTTACATTTCCAAAGTAACCTTCCCAACACTGGCTGATTTTCAAAATAACATGCTGATTGTTTGATGTTTATGTAAAAAATGAAATGCTTTGAGTTGATTTGATAATGTGTTGCAGCCTCTAAACAATGTCCACAAAATTGGCAGGTGGTCGAGGGATTGAAGCTGTTTCCACATCTTCTGAGTTCACCCATGGTGCCATCGTGCACCTCATCGAAGCGATGCAGAGGTGCTGGGATGTTTACAGCTCACGCGAGCGCTCGCTTCTCTTCCAGAGCGTTCAGAAAGAACTGGAAAGCCATGGTCACTCCTTACCCGTAGAGAAGATTCGCCGCAAATGGAATAACCTCATTGTTACATACAAGAGAGTTAAAGATCGCAGCTCGTTGTGTGGAGGCCAAACAAAGACCTCATGGGAGTACTTCGAAGTAAGAGCTTGTGGGCATATTGTTAATGATGCATGTTTATTTCTTTCACATTAAATTCATTCCTTAAAATTTCCAGCATGTTTTTATCATATTGTTTGCTGCTCCAAGCATTCCCATTTCAAGAAAGATTGAAGAAGCCATAATATTAAAGGGATAGTTCACCCAAAAATGAAAATTACCCCATGATTTACTCACCCTTGAGCCATCCTAGATGTATATGACTTTCTTCTTTCAGACCAATACAATTGGAGTTATTTTAAAAATGTCCTGGCTCTTCCAAGCTTTATAATGGCAGTGAATGGGTTTTGAGATTTTGAAGCAAAATAAATCTATCATAAAAGCGATTTATAATAAAAGTGAAAGGGGTGCGGAGATTTTGAAGCAAAATACAGTGCATAAATCCATCATAAAAGCGCTTTTTAATGGCAGTGAATGGGTGCTGAGATTTTGAAGCAAAATACTGTTAATGATGCATGTTTATTTCTTTCACATTAAATTCATTCCTTAAAATTTCCAGCATGTTTTTATCATATTGTTTGCTGCTCCAAGCATTCCCATTTCAAGAAAGATTGAAGAAGCCATAATATTAAAGGGATAGTTCACCCAAAAATGAAAATTACCCCATGATTTACTCACCCTTGAGCCATCCTAGATGTATATGACTTTCTTCTTTCAGACCAATACAATTGGAGTTATTTTAAAAATGTCCTGGCTCTTCCAAGCTTTATAATGGCAGTGAATGGGTTTTCAAATTTTGAAGTCCAATAAAAACGCATAAATCCATCGTAAAAAATGCTCCACACAGCTCTGGGGGGGGTTAATAAAGGCTTTCTAAAGTGAATCGATGCATTTTGTAGTTTTATACAATTTTATAAAATGTAATCTCTAGCTTCTGCTAACTGTCGTACGCATGTACACAAGATAGTGGCATTCCAGCGGATGACGTACACTGTAAAAAAAATCTGTGACATTTACGGTAAAATACCGGCAGCTGTGGTTGCCAGAACTTCACCGTAAACAATATGGTAGCAACATTTTAGGTTTTACAGACTTAACTTAAATTAACATTAAAATACCGTATTTCATTAACTGATTTAATGTTAATAAACCAACATATTGAAGTGTTAATATCTGTTTTGAACCATTGTAATAC
>NW_015626872.1:138308-143505 GCF_001515625.1 Sinocyclocheilus rhinocerous
TATATAGAAGGTGCACACAGTGTCATTCACACAGACACTAAACACCATCATGGTGACACACGTGATACTGAAATAATGCAATAGACATTAATTTTACAACATTAGATGTAAGATTAAACCCTAATGTACACAACTGATATGAAAAAACTAAGAAGAAACATGTTATTTCAACAAAAAAAAAACCCATCAAATATGAAGTGTCATGCAGGGAATTCTGGGAGTGTCAATTTACGGTTTTTCACTGTAAATTATACAATTACTTTTTCTTTTCACTTCCAAAAACCTTATTTTTAACAGTATTTAACTGTAAAATTACATTAAATGTAATTACATTTATTCACCGAATATAGTATGGAAACTTACTGTTAACCAGTTAACAGGTTTTTACTCTAGCATTTTTACAGTCTTTTACTGTTAAAATCACAAAGATTTTTTACAGTGTGAGAAAATCACCTTTAAAGTTGTCCAAATTAAGTTCTTAGCAATGCATATTATTAATCAAAAATTAAGTTTTGATATATTTACGATAGGAAATTTACAAAATATCTTTATCATATTGTAGATGTATATGATCTTTACTTAATATCCTAATGATTTTTGGCATAAAAGAAAAATTGATAATTTTGACCCATACAATGTTTTTTTGGCTATTGCTAAAAATATACCCCAGCGACTTAAGACTGGTTTTGTGGCCCAGGGTCACATTTGTCTGAAAAAAGAAAGTCATATACATTTAGGATGGCTTGAGGGTGAGTAAATCATGGGGTAATTTTCATTTTTGGGTGAACTATCCCTTTAACACATGGGTATTGCCCTTTATAGAAATACTGAAATATATTACCTTAAATGCTTGAATAACCTTAAATACATGAAAACTAAAATTAAAAAGTTAAATGCATATAAATACTGATATCAGGAATACCGTGGACAAAAAATAGTAGGATGGTGGAATTACAGTTGTGAATGACTGAATAATCTTCCCTGTTCTGTTTTCTTTTTTTCATTACAGATGATGGATAATATACTAGGAAAGACTAAATTTGCTCAGAGAGGCCCTGCTTCAGCCACTCTTGTTGGATTTGCAACCACAGCCAAAGCAGGTGTAAGATCAGAGGATCATGCGTCTAACAGCATGCCGGTGGCTGCAATGGCCGCCTCGTGTCTCCTTCCCACTGGAATCATCACAACCTCTTCCCAGATCCCTACACTTGTGACGTCCCCAGTGCTGTGCAAAGTTACCCCAAAATTAAACCCCAGCCCCTCTTGTAGCGCAGACACGCCTCTGCCCTCCCTTTCACCAAAGCCAGTGCCGCTGGTGAACCGTCAGCCGCTGAAGCAGAGGTTACGCCATCTTCGGCTCAACTCCATGGCCTCTCGTGTAGCTCAGCAGCAGGGGCAAGCTGAGGAACGCACAACACTTCTTCGCAGTTTCCTCACGGCTCAAGAAGAGCGCATCCGTTTAGACGAGCAACACCAGCGCAAGGCAGATGCGCGTGAGCGACGCAAGGAGAAATCAGCACGGGCCATGGCTGATGCGATGGGGAGGATGGCGACGGCACTGGAGTTGATCTCATCCAAGCAGGACACCATTATCGCTCTACTTCAGAGACTGGCTGATAAGCACTAATATTGCTTTTGTAACAAAACTGAATTTAATTTGAAGTATATATAGTGTGTCCTGTTGTTCGTGGTATAAGTAATTGATTTGGGAACCTGTTTCTAGTTGAATAAGCTTGAAAGATAAAAAAACATGGACTCTTTAACTTATTAACAATATATACAGAGCCTATAAAAACTATTCCTTCCTTGTAAGTTTTCATGTTTCACTGTTTCGCAAAGGGTTTTATTTGGCCGTTTTGACAATGAATAACAGTATTGTTTTATGTCAAAAGATTAGTCTGTACAAAACTTATTGCAGTTATGAATAATAATAATAAAAACTCTTCTTTTTGAAGATGTGCCGTTTTGAAAGTAAAAATAAGAATACATTTGTTTTAATTATTGTTGCCCTCAAGTGAACACTAGCATAACACACACCACACACAGTGCTCTTATTCAGCAATATGCGTCTTTAGCCGTTCACAGGTCCCAGCTCTTATTTTGATACTCAGTTTTTAATACTGTTTTGGATATAAATCAGCTTTACTTGCAGTGAGTCGCTCACAAGATGCACATGTAATCAGAGCCGATCCTAGCATTTTGGGGGCCCTAAGCAGATTTTCAAAAGGGGCCCCCACTACCTACGGTTTCACCTAAGCACCTCCTCCCATCCTCCAATATACATATCGACACCGTATTGTACATTTTTAGAAAATTGTCTTATTTATTTTTCGTGATATAAATATGAAGATAAGGCTATATATATATATATATATTTTATTTTTTTATTTTTTTTATATTTCATATTATATACATTTTTTTTGTTAAATTTTAAATGTTTGACCATTACTTTCAGATAAATATATAAAAATGTAAGATTAATGCTTTAATAAAGCAAAAACACCTGCCGATGGGTTATGAAAATTAGTATTATTTAAATGATTATTATTATTAATTATTATTGCTCATAATAATCTCTTTTCTAGATTGGCTTGTTTTAGTCCAGCTTAAAATGCAAAAATATATATGTGCAAACAAACATGTACATAAATACTGTTATGGCTTCCTCTGTATTTCTGCGGTTCAGCGCCACCTCCTGTCACAAAACGAGCTTGCATTTTTATTCAGCCCGTCTGCGTTCCCAGATCAATGTGAAAATCAGACCGAATTTAGTTTAAGTGGTCGCTAAAATAAATATATACATAAGCTAATATATGTTCTAAAAATCTAAACGTAATAAAGAGTTGCTTCGTCGTTGACAAATGACAGAAGACACTCGCAAATTTTCTACTACCACCTCATCCAGTGCTCTTTTTGTTTTATATAATATCCTTACTATTGCGGTGTGAGAAACCACTGCAAACTATCCAGGGTGAGTGAAACGTCCGAATAAATCACACTGAATCGTGAACAGTTGTCATCGTGCAAACCTGTTTGACAGATTAGATCAAAAGAGCGATTCATTTGTCAATCTGGTTTACGCCTTTGGTTGTGATGTGTAACGTTAACAGATGAGTGGACGCGTAACTTTACAGAGCACAATTTCTTTATGCAGAATCGCTCACCGGTGATCACTGACAAATGTAAGTTTAATTGTTTGATGCCTAACTATTAATGGCATCCAATGGTAACGTTACATGAAAACTGACTAGTTCGTTGCTTAATGCTCGTCCGTTCCTTTGCCGCGAGGCAGTATCGTTTTACTAACAAACTCATCAGCTTGTTCTCGTGGCTAGTGATTCCGTGTATCATTCGATCATTCGTTTTTTGATTTAATATTGAAAGTAGAAAAATGAGAAAACGGCCCTGCCATGCCCAGCTGATGCAAAGAATAGAATTTATATCTACACAGAAGAAAGACCTGTCTAGACTCTGCCCCGGTACGAGTTGTGTCGAGCTATTCATTAGTCTGTTTGTTTGATGAAAAATATGAAATGGATAAAATGGGTTATTAATCAGTACAACTGCAGCAGTGGAGGACTATTATTCTGCTGCGTGATACTGCGGAAGAACTGATGAAGGCACGGTTTGATCTTCGGCTGACCAATCAGCAGAAAGGGGCGTTTAATTCCCGCCCACATGTAGAAATCAAATATTCAAGCTGTTTATTCATTTTTCTACCCATGAACGAAAAACGTAAATTTAAGATGAATTCTCGTTTTTCGTTTTTTGGAAAAAAACAAAAAAACGAAAAAGGAGCCGTTTTCTAATTTTTCTACTTTCAATATTAAATCAAAAAACGAATGATCGAATGATACACGGATTCTAGTGCTGCTTCGTATGGATGTTCAGCTAGCAAACAAGGTTTTAAGCTGAGTTAATAGAACTGATTAGAACATACGAAGTGACGTCACCGTGGATTCTAAACTAAAAAAACGCAGTGGTAACGTTACATTTATACCGACCGCGTGGCCTAATGGATAAGGCGTCTGACTTCGGATCAGAAGATTGAGGGTTCGAGTCCCTTCGTGGTCGTTATTTGGTCGTGTTTTTTTTTTTATTCTTTCTGTTACACAAAAACACACCAATATGAATTAAATTTGAAAACAGCGAATTTGTATTTAAAAACGTCATATAAGTTCAGCGATGCAGTAACTCTTGAATGTCAATCTGTTGAGTCCACTTAGTAGCATTGCTATTAGTAGATCTGGCCCCAAAGAGCGATTATTAGCAGAGTGGCGCAGCGGAAGCGTGCTGGGCCCATAACCCAGAGGTCGATGAATCGAAACCATCCTCTGCTAGATTTTTTTTTTTTTATCCCCACCCCAAAACTACTGATCTTTTTCTGACCATGTATCATATTTTATTTATTTAGTCATTTAGCAGACGCTTTTATCCAAAGCGACTTACAAATGAGGACAACAGACGCAATCAATTGTAGTATTAAAACAACTAAAAACAGATCCAAAGCTAAAGGCTAAAACTTTATAAATACTACTTATACACATTTTTCACAAATAAAAATGACAAATGCATACAACAAAATCTCAAAACGTAACATTTAAATGAAAAACAAAAAAATAAAGCTAAAAACAATTCAAAATAGTAAAGAACAAAAGGTATAAGAGTATAATAATGATTCTAACATAACACTAAGCCAAACACCAAAAAAAAACTACATGTGTGTATGTACAACCACACACACATACACACATATATATATATATACATACAAATTTATAAATTCAATATATATATTATTTCATTTCCATTTAGTTTGTTGAAGTATAAAAATAACTCAAATTAAATAAAACTAAAAACTTAATAAAAGACCTATACAGACATAATAAATTCAGACATAATGTAACTAAAATTAAAATAAATAACAAATACAAATAATACAAATCAAACGACAGTAGTTTATCAGTAATCCTAAAAAATAACACTGCCAAACACAAATGCTAAAAAACAACAACTTACTTACACATAGTAAGAAATGGTTATAAAAACTGAAACAGAAGCGAAACAAGTAATAGGAAAAAGGAGAAATAAAAAGCGATACTTATCCTTTGCCGGTGTCCCTGCCCGGTGGAGTCGCACGGTAGAGTCGATGGTCTTTACACTCTTAGGTCTTCACAAGAGGAGGCCTTCACGCGAC
>NW_015626872.1:157054-159449 GCF_001515625.1 Sinocyclocheilus rhinocerous
GACGCTTTTATCCAAAGCGACTTACAAATGAGGACAACAGAAGCAATCAATTGTAGTATTAAAACAACTAAAAACAGATCCAAAGCTAAAGGCTAAAACTTTATAAATACTACTTATACACATTTTTCACAAATAAAAATGACAAATGCATACAACAAAATTTCAAAACAAAACATTTAAATGAAAAACAAAAAATAAAGCTAAAAACAATTCAAAATATTAAAGATAATACAAATCAAACGTCAGTAGTTTTATCAGTAATCCTAAAAAATAACCCTGCCAAACTTACATGCTAAAAAACAACAACTTACTTACACATAGTAAGAAATGGTTATAAAAACTGAAACAGAAGTGAAACAAGTAGTAGGAAAGAGGAGAAATAAAAAGCGATACTTATTGTTCATTAATGTTCATTTATTATGTGACAAATAATAGTTTAGATATATTTAAATTTGTAATAAGTTTGACACATTTATGTATGGCAAGTGAACTGGATGAGTAAATTCTAGTGTCATACAAATATCTTAATTCTAATTAAATGCACTACAATAGTATTTCATTAATTAATTAATACTGAATAATTAATGATTTAATTCCTATGTTGATTAAAGTAATCTGGAATGTACTTCAGTAGATGCTATACACGACATTCAGCAAAAGAACATACCACCTTCACAGTGTAATTTTGCAATGTTTACATCAAAGTTTGAATACAGAACAAACACTCAAGTTTTGGGTTCAGTCAAAGTCAACTCGTCTTGCTTGCTTCGTTGCCGCATGTAATTTCTTCAGTTTGAGTCTTTCCAAATTTCTTTTCTCTAATCTGCACACACACACAAAACAGATTTTTGTTAAACTCATGTTGCATTTGTAATACTTTTTAATGAATTACTTTTTAGAATGCATGTTTTGCTTCATGCATTCTAACCTATGAGCTCTCAGAGCGATATCCTCCTCAGAAGGCTCTGGTTTCTGCTGACTGGCTTCAGTAATCATTTCTGAGATCTTCTGAAGACAGTCTTCTAGATTTCTCTGTTGGCTTCTGCTAATCTCTGAGGTCACAATGAACTCTCCAGCTTTGTTGACACGTGTTTTATTCTGTTGACACAAGTATTCATGCCTTGAGCAGTGCATGTGTTTGTTATTATAGGACTTACTGAAGAGGTTACACTTACTTTTAAGAGAATCTCTCGCCTCACTTCTTCTGGAATCCATTCTGCTGTTTGCACATGGAAACGGACCTCTGCTTTTGTACTGACTGCAAATGAATATTTCAAAATATAAAGTGACAAAAAGAAATACTGACTTTATTTAAAATACCTTCTTTTGATGCTTAATGCTTGCATTGTATAGGATTAATGGATGTGTTCAATAAAATGTAGAACTGTTAAACGTTTGACCTGAACAGCAGGTACATTGTTATTTGACAAACCCATTCCCATAATATCCTGAACCACTTTTTCATTACATTACACACTCTAACCTTACACACAATCATTTTAGCATGTATAACGTTCATAAATTTTAACATATTTCATACAATGTGTGCAGGTTTCATTGTTACTCCAGCAGGTGGCGACGTGTGGCAAGTGTGACCAAGCAAAACTTGTGTTGTTGCTGCTGCCTGCATTATCGATGCATTATCGATAGCCCACACGGCGCCCCTGCTAGTATCTAATAAATAAGAACTAGTACTATCTAATGAATAAGTACTAGTAACTTTACAAAAGACACTAGTAACTAAAGAATAAGCTCTAGTAGCTAATGAATCAGTACTAGTACTTAAGATTAGGGTTGGGTACCGAACTCGGTACTTTTAAGGGTACTATAATACAATTTTAAAGGAATATTCGCACAATTTTTCTTCCATGTATTAATTTCAACAGTAAACCTCAGCTTGTTTGCCAAAAAGGGTTTAATTGTCATTTGATTTAAAATAAATGTTTAATGCCGTCATTTGATTTTTGAAGGGGGGGGGGGGGCTATTGATCGCGGAGTCCATTCATCGCGATATGAACTCGTGTCTGTGAATATTAAAATGCAAAAAAGACGGTTTAAATATGAATCCTGCATGTTCCGCTTGCCTCTGTGTGTATGAATGGCGGAAACGCGGTTTTGTTTACTACACAAATACTGAAGCACGAGTGACGCTCGCGGGGATTTCCGGCCTCTGCGTCTCACTATATGACGGCATGAACACAAAAACTTAATCTCCAGAGCTGCTGTGAGAGTCACTTCGCGAGAATTTTACCGTTTCATTTGAGAAAACTAGCATCATCATACTGTATACACACAGAAACTTCATGGCAACCTGTCAAAATAAAAGTACGGTTTAACATGTAACAGAAATATATTACTATTGTATTACTTTTGTAAAGTATAATGTACATCTTTA
>NW_015626872.1:160601-203035 GCF_001515625.1 Sinocyclocheilus rhinocerous
TGAAGGGGGGGGGGGCTATTGTTGTAGGGCCCTATTGTTCAAAATGTTGAAATTGAGACTTTTGGACTTATTTTTTAACTGAAATAAATGTTTTTGTAATTACACAGAGAGTAAAGTACCGAAAAAAGTACCGGTTAAAATGTGAACGGTACCCAACCCTACTTAAGATACTAGTATCTAAAAAAATAAGTACTAGTAGCATGAAAATAGATACTAGTACGGCTTAAAGATTAAATGTGAACACGGCTTGCCATATAGCAGCTGATGCAGAAAACCTCCAGCAATATCTAGTCTATAAAGCAGTTTACCCTTATTGACATGTTGACCGCCGGGTCCGCTGCTACGACTGTATGTTATCTTCAGTTTATCTAGAAGAGACGAAAGTTTCATGAGCTGAGGATTGGAGTCGGTTTATTACAGATATGCTGAATATGAATCCTGAACTTCTTACCGACCGGGATGCGCGAGAGCCGATCGTCCTGAGATAAAAAAAAATTACATTATGTTTAGGCAGTGCTATGTTGCACGTCAAGGAGAATCATGGAACATACACATATTATGTTTTTATATTATGGAGAAAATCAAAACATGATCGATCACCTGTGTAAAATGCGATGCCTGTTTAATGTGGGAATAACTATTGCCTGTTAAGCGGTTCGGTCGCGTTTTGTTACTACCGAATAGGCCTACAGTTACTAAATTACGGCATATATT
The DNA here is from genome assembly GCF_001515625.1 of Sinocyclocheilus rhinocerous. Lineage (NCBI taxonomy): Eukaryota > Metazoa > Chordata > Actinopteri > Cypriniformes > Cyprinidae > Sinocyclocheilus > Sinocyclocheilus rhinocerous. Next base: position 161,316 of record NW_015626872.1, read on the forward strand.
CCTCGAGCATGACAGTTTATGCAGCTGTAAGAAACATAAACTTGTAACCACGGTCACCGCCATGTTGAAAATGAAGAACATGCGCGTGAAACGAAAACATCCGGGTCAGATGCGCGCTTACTTAATATGAACATTAAAAAGTGTGTGTAAAGTGCTTATTAAGACACAATGAAGTTATTGCATTGTAAATTATTTTCTTTATGCAACACGAGTAAACAATAAGGGAAGGTTCCACCGAGATTTGAACTCGGATCGCTGGATTCAGAGTCCAGAGTGCTAACCATTACACCATGGAACCACCTGTATACACTTCTGAAAATATCTTATATAAAATCAGCAGTGTCTCCTTCACACGCTCATTTCGATCAGTTGATCCGAAATACATGCAGCTTTTTAACGTATGCTGCGTTCAAGTCCTCCTGGGACGTTCGTACTTACGAGTTGACAAGTCGTAATAACGACGTCAGGTGCGTTCAAGTCACTTTGCTCGGAGCAATATGGCGATTTTACTTTTTTCCCATAAAATTCAACGATTTTTTAAACTTTACATCTACAAAATGATGAATAAAGAATGTGCGTCATTGTGTTTTTGCTTTTTTCTGTTTTTATTCAATTTATGAGGGTGATGTAAACTGAATCATTATACGTTCTTTGGTAATTATACAATAATATAATATTTTGTATATTTACATTACATTCATTTGATTAATTTCAACAAATTTACCATCAATACAGATGCTGCATATCTAGTCTTTGGATGCATCCATTGCATCCGACACGTTTTCTCACTGACACGCCCCCAACTCGGAAACTCAGGGCTTAAAGAAAATTTCGAGTTTCCCACTCGTAATAACGACTTTGTGGTGGCGTTCATGTGCGTTCAACTCGTAAATACGATCTATCCGACATGACTTGAACGCACCATAAGGCTCCTTTTGCTTTAATTACTGCCTCAATCTGGATCCAACCACGCCCCCTGGATCTTGTGTTCTGCAGTGAGGATCATCTCAAGATGTCGGATAGCAGCGGCGGCACATAATATCCGCGTTCTGATTGGTCAGATCGCCTGTCAATCAAGCTCTTTGCGAACGGTCAATTATAATTTAATTCAAAAGCAAAAAGAGAAAAGCAGTCACCCCAGATGGGACTCGAACCCACAATCCCTGGCTTAGGAGGCTAGTGCCTTATCCATTAGGCCACTGGGGCAGCGACAACAAAACACTGAAAACGTTTCACTCTTAACCAGTAATTCACGTGAGACGCTTCAAATGTGCAATTTTAGGTAGAATTTTTAATATCGCCTGCAATACCTTTTACGCCCCTGTTTGAATAAACCTTTAGCAAAACCACGTTTTTATTGCTGCACAGAAAATGCGTACTTAAAAACATCGATAAGTTAAGTCCATGTTAGTCATGTGTAGACCGCAGTAAGTTCTAGGTTTTTGCAATATCTGATTTCTAGAAATAAACAGACCACATAACGCGTGAACACTGGGATTCCTGCAGTGAGATTACTGTACGATCCACGGTCGCACGTCGCAGCCTGCGCTTAAACCGGAGAAAGGAGGAACAACAGGCGCTCTGCCAACTTTATTTCCTGGCTGGAGAGACAGTCATGATATTAAACCCCGTGTACCTAGCATTAGCCTGCCAGCTCTAGCCTTCTTAGAGGAATGCCGTCCTTTAGTTAGGCTTACAGTCTTTTCATTTAGATTAGCCAAATAACGCCAAGCACTATGAATTTATTACCATCAAATCCCCACGGTAATGGATTACTTTATGCTGGATTTAACCAGGATCACGGTAAGATTTTTACTATTAGCTAAAGCAAGCTAACATCACTCTTACCGTTACCTTTAAGAATCACAGAGGCCAGTGAACTGTTATTTATCTTAGACATCATCAAAAACGCATCCGTTTTTGGATTTAGATGTTGCAAGTCCAAACGTCTAGTTGTAAGATATATCGCACTTCATAAACAAGATTACTGTTTTGCCTAGCAAGCTAACGAACTTGAACAGCTGGTTAGCCATAAAGATGAAGTCACAGGAGTGTCCTTAATTTATTGTTTGTATTTTAATTGACCGACAGCTGTATATATGCACATAAACTGCAATGTTCTTAAAAGGGACCACATTTCAACATATTATCAAATAAACATTGACAGCTGATGTAAGCTAGCCAGGCTAATGCTAGCGCTAGCTCTACAACTGCTATAGTGTGACTTTCAGGGGATGAATCTGGGCATTTGGATTTCAATGAACTTGATTAACACTGTATTACAATGTAATTTAAGTTTATTTAAATCCGATTCCTTGTGATAACGCGCTGACTTAGTAACTATGCCATAATATGGGCTCGCCTAACTGTATTTTAAAAGCAGCATTTACTGACGCATAGCCCATGAAAATGAAGAAGGTAACGGGTTTCAACTAAGTATTAAATCAGGTTACTCTCTGGCACAGAGTCATTTACACCGAGTCATAGCCGGATGTCATGAAGACCCATCAATAAGTGAATAACAGTGCTGCTCTTTTGTCATCACAACAGAGTACTGACATGCAGTATCCTGAAGCTCTCTCTCTCTCTCTAAATCAGGTTTCTGGCACAGAGTCATTTACACCGAGTCATAGCCGGATGTCATGAAGACCCATCAATAAGTGAATAACAGTGCTGCTCTTTTGTCATCACAACAGAGTACTGACATGCAGTATCCTGAAGCTCTCTCTCTCTCTCAATACAGCTCTTTACTTTTACGCCCCTGTTTGAATAAACCTTTAGCAAAACCACGTTTTTATTGCTGCACAGAAAATGCGTACTTAAAAACATCGATAAGTTAAGTCCATGTTAGTCATGTGTAGACCGCAGTAAGTTCTAGGTTTTTGCAATATCTGATTTCTAGAAATAAACAGACCACATAACGCGTGAACACTGGGATTCCTGCAGTGAGATTACTGTACGATCCACGGTCGCACGTCGCAGCCTGCGCTTAAACCGGAGAAAGGAGGAACAACAGGCGCTCTGCCAACTTTATTTCCTGGCTGGAGAGACAGTCATGATATTAAACCCCGTGTACCTAGCATTAGCCTGCCAGCTCTAGCCTTCTTAGAGGAATGCCGTCCTTTAGTTAGGCTTACAGTCTTTTCATTTAGATTAGCCAAATAACGCCAAGCACTATGAATTTATTACCATCAAATCCCCACGGTAATGGATTACTTTATGCTGGATTTAACCAGGATCACGGTAAGATTTTTACTATTAGCTAAAGCAAGCTAACATCACTCTTACCGTTACCTTTAAGAATCACAGAGGCCAGTGAACTGTTATTTATCTTAGACATCATCAAAAACGCATCCGTTTTTGGATTTAGATGTTGCAAGTCCAAACGTCTAGTTGTAAGATATATCGCACTTCATAAACAAGATTACTGTTTTGCCTAGCAAGCTAACGAACTTGAACAGCTGGTTAGCCATAAAGATGAAGTCACAGGAGTGTCCTTAATTTATTGTTTGTATTTTAATTGACCGACAGCTGTATATATGCACATAAACTGCAATGTTCTTAAAAGGGACCACATTTCAACATATTATCAAATAAACATTGACAGCTGATGTAAGCTAGCCAGGCTAATGCTAGCGCTAGCTCTACAACTGCTATAGTGTGACTTTCAGGGGATGAATCTGGGCATTTGGATTTCAATGAACTTGATTAACACTGTATTACAATGTAATTTAAGTTTATTTAAATCCGATTCCTTGTGATAACGCGCTGACTTAGTAACTATGCCATAATATGGGCTCGCCTAACTGTATTTTAAAAGCAGCATTTACTGACGCATAGCCCATGAAAATGAAGAAGGTAACGGGTTTCAACTAAGTATTAAATCAGGTTACTCTCTGGCACAGAGTCATTTACACCGAGTCATAGCCGGATGTCATGAAGACCCATCAATAAGTGAATAACAGTGCTGCTCTTTTGTCATCACAACAGAGTACTGACATGCAGTATCCTGTGAAGCTCTCTCTCTCTCTCAATACAGCTCTGGAAATTTTAAGAGACCACTGCAAAATTATCAGTTTCTCTGGTTTTACTATTTATAGGTATGCATTTGAGTAAAATGAACATTTTGTTGTTGTTTTATTCTGTTAAGCACTGCCAAAATTTCTCCCAAATTACAAATAAACATATTGTCATTTCATTTGGAGCATTTATTATTTGCAGGAAATGACAACTGGTCAAAATAACAAAAAAGATAGTGTTTTCACACCTCACAAAGCAAAGAAAACAAGTTGCTCTCCACCAGTCTGTCACATTACTGTTGGTTGACTTTATGCCACTCCTGGCACAATAATTCAAGCAGCTCAGCTGTATGGTGGCTTGACCATCCATCTTCCTCTTGTTCACATTCCAGAGTTTTTCAATGGGGTTCAGGTCTGGAGAATGGTCCACCATCCACACCTCGATTGACCTGGTTGTGTGTCCTGGAGCATTGTCCTCTGAGTTGGGGAACATTGTCAGAGCAGAAGGAAGCAAGTTTTCTTCCAGGACATCCTTGCACTCATGTGCCCTTCACAAAAATGAATGTGCCTGATTCCAGCCTTGCTGAAGCACCCCCAGATCATCTCCGATCCTCCAACAAATTTCACAGTGGATGGCTTGTAGACGCCTCCAGGTCTCTGTCTAACCATTAGACGACCAGGTGTTGGGCAAAGCTGAAAATTGGACTCATCAGAGAAGATGACCTTACTCCAGTCCTCTAGTCTACGATCCAGTCCTTATGGTCTTTTGCAAACCTTGGACTTGCTCTTCTTTGCTTCTCATTGATGAAGGGCTTTTTATCTAGCTTTGCACGAATTCAGCCCTGCCCCAGGAGACGTGTTTTAAACCATCTTCACTGTGAACTTCACCCCAGCTGCCGTTTGCCATTCCTTTTGTAGGCTACTTGATGTCATCCTGCGGTTGTTGAGTGACATTCAAATGAGTTGGAGGTCATTCTGGTCATGTTTTTGACATTTTAAAAATAGAAGCAACCTGAAGCCTGGCATTGTCGATGGTTACTATTTGATTCCAGTTACTTTTGAGGCACTACTAGCACTGTTTTTGCCATCCAACTGGCCCTGTTGCAAAATGATAGTGATGGCCACAGTAGTGTTTTTAATATTTTTCCTCGTTTAATAAGATTTGGTTTAGGTGATCCCCTGACCAGTACTTCATTAAGCAGAATTAGGTGTACCTGTGTTGGGATTCAACAGACACTGGAATGGAATGTCTGCCATATGTATAGATGCTGATTTAAGAAAGAAATGTCTGGTGGTCTCTTATTTTTTTCCAGAGCTGTATATGTGCCTGAATACATTTGCTGTACATCCTTGGGAGCAAATCACTAGTTGCTTTCCAAGCAGATGCTCGTAAATTGTTGTCATAAGCACATGTAGACATACAGGATTGTGGTTCTGATTCTGACACCTTCATGTGTCTGTTTAGTCCATCTCTAGAATGGTCCTCTTAAAGGTGAAACTGTAGAGTTGCAGGAAATCCCAGTATTTCCCTTAAAATGTCTTTTTTTCCCCCCATCAGGATGTTTTGCGTGTGGAATGGAAAATGGATTCAGGGTGTATAACACAGATCCTCTCAAAGAAAAGGAAAAACAAGGTGAGAATGTTTGACATGTTAAATGCTGCAGATATTCAGTAAACACACACTGACAGATGTTTGGATAAGACATTTATAGCAGGGGTTAACGAATATTAAAACAATAGCAATAAGCAAAATTTTGCTTGTGATTTTTAAAACTTGCCTTATTAATGCAAATGCACACAACAGATGAAGACATCTGTTTGTCTTTTGTCACGCAGAAGTTTAGTATAAATGCATGATAACTCAGAAATAATTTTTCCAGAGCTGTTACAGACAGACGACACATACACCTAGTCCACGACTGTCATTGTCACCATCTCTTTTCGAAACATAAGGATAAACATTTAACAACAGTTATTCATTCACCATTCACAGTTTATGGGATCTTTGTCAGCGACAGTATCCCTGCTTTATTGTGGTAGCTGTTGACTCTCATTAATTCTCTTTGCTCTCAGAGTTTCTTGAAGGCGGAGTTGGTCACGTGGAGATGCTTTTTCGATGCAATTATCTTGCGCTTGTGGGAGGCGGAAAAAAACCAAAGTACCCTCCTAATAAAGGTATATTTCTGTTTCAGATGGCAGTTGTTGCCATAAAGCCATCATTCGCCTTTTTTAATGCGTGTTCTACTGGATTTTGCATTAATTATTTCTGCAAGTAAATCTTTCCTGCCTTTGTGTTAGTGATGATTTGGGATGACCTGAAGAAAAAGACTGTGATAGAGATTGAGTTTTCCACAGAGGTCAAAGCTGTTAAGCTTCGCCGTGACAGGTATTGATCTCATATGTTCTTGTAGTTGTATTCTTCATTAAAATTCTTTGGTATAAAATTTCTTTGACTCTGTACATGTCTGACAACTGATTGAGGATCATTATAGGGAAATTATTTTCATGCATTGATATTGAAAAGCTGGAATCATTTTGTCTTTAAAGTTGCAAGAGAACATTCAAAGTTACAATATCACAAATGCAGAAATGACTCTTTGACATTGACTGACAAATATTGTAGTCCGTAGACTACCAGTAATATACTAGTAAAATTTCATGGTACTGCACCAATTTCAATGCAGTAACAAAAACTCTTGGAACATATTTATATAATAGAATAAGTAAAAATACGTCAAATGAGTAAACATCGTGTTTAAAAAGTGGCAAGTTGGTAATAAAATTAATAACAAAAACACTTTACAATTAATAGGACAGAGTTATTTTAGGATCTAAATGTAGATGCTTATTAAAGCTACTCAAGCAGACGTTATCACTATGGTGGATTTTACTGTCAGTTTCATGACTTTTATTCAAGTTGTGAATGTATTACTGACAAAAAGCGAGCTGCCTTTATAATCACTGAAGATATCAGTCACTTCATGCTGAGTTCTGCACTCTCACAATCAATGTAGATGACCACACTGCATTATGAATCTTATTTAAATCATATCTACTCTTTGTTGGTTAAAATGAGACTATTGGTGTACATGCAGCACTCACACTAAAAGAAAACTAACAAGTGGAGTCTGACTAACTTAAACACCTCTGATCGGCCGTTGCATCAGACATGTCTATGATTGTGCAATGCTTCAAAAACACATTAAAATGAGAAACCACGGACCGTACGAAAGCAGCCCTCCATCAGAGTTGGAACCTTCTGATAACGCTGGTCCTTAGTTTGTGGATTTATTAGGAAAACAATAAAGATTAGATTTAAGTTCCTTATAAACGTCTGGTTTGTTTTGTGTTTCAGAATTGTGGTGGTCCTGGACTCCATGATTAAAGTGTTCACATTTACTCATAATCCTCATCAGCTGCATGTCTTTGAAACATGCTATAACCCTAAAGGTAAGTTGTGTTCTAGCAATTCATCCGTGGTCTTATACTAAACCACAAGCATTAATACCTGTTCATCTTTACAGGACACATATAAAACTCTGATTGTCTTTGCAGGTTTGTGTGTCTTGTGCCCAAACAGCAACAATTCATTGCTAGCGTTTCCAGCCACTCACTCCGGACACGTTCAGATCGTAGATCTGGCCAATACAGAGAAACCGCCTGTGGATATTCCTGCACATGAAGGAGCTCTGTGCTGCATCGCTCTCAACCTTCAGGGCACACGGATAGCCACAGCATCTGAAAAAGTCAGTTCAGTGCCACTGTTGATTTTGGCATCATTTCGGTCTTCATTTGTTTTATGTGTGTGACATGCAGAGCAAATCGATATGATTTGATCATGTCACTAGATTCACATGGATTGTTCCAGCACTGCATGTCAGCGATTGGCTAATGGAGAAAATGTCTTCTCTCTAGGGGACCCTGATCAGAATATTCGACACCTCAGCAGGTCATCTTATTCAGGAGCTGAGAAGAGGATCGCAAACTGCCAATATATACTGGTAATCCACAGCATGCGTGCTATCCTATTGTAATACTGTAAAGGGGAATATGTGTGTATTTATAACAGTGTATTTCTATTTCAGCATCAATTTCAACCAAGATGCCTCTCTTATCTGCGTATCGAGTGACCATGGCACAGTCCACATATTTGCTGCAGAGGATCCCAAAAGGAACAAGCAGTCCAGGTTTGTGTTAGAGCACACTAAAGGTTTTAGTGGAAATCGTCAACTTTTTATTATCTGGCATTCATGCTGCGTATTTTATTGCAAACGTTGTTTACAGTCCTCAAACCCTCTTTTGCCACAGCTTGGCATCGGCCAGTTTTCTCCCCAAGTATTTCAGCTCCAAATGGAGTTTCTCCAAGTTCCAGGTCCCATCCGGTTCGCCCTGCGTCTGTGCCTTTGGAACAGAACCCAATGCTGTTCTAGGTAGAGTGAAGCGTATTAAATGCACACTTTAAACATGAGCTCATATTTAAAAAAATACTGTATTCATAGGCCTGTAACATGCATGTGCTGTGAATAATCAGTCATTTACTGATATGACTCGCAGAACTGTTCATTCTCAGCTTTTTAGTGACTAACTTTTCCTCCAACCCTCCTCCAGCTATTTGTTCTGATGGCAGCTACTACAAGTTTCTGTTTAACCAAAAAGGGGAGTGTTCAAGGGATGTTTACGCTCAGTTTCTGGAAATGACTGACGAGAAGATCTGAGCATAGACACTACTTCACTTTACCAGATTGTTTCTTTCTTGAGGATGTCAAAGGACTCGAGTGGCATTCGCAACGCAGACTTTTTGGAGATGACCGTGACACAGACATATGGAGTTTAGTGACTAACTTTTCCTCCAACCCTCCTCCAGCTATTTGTTCTGATGGCAGCTACTACAAGTTTCTGTTCAACCAAAAAGGGGAGTGTTCAAGGGATGTTTACGCTCAGTTTCTGGAAATGACTGACGAGAAGATCTGAGCATAGACACTACTTCACTTTACCAGATTGTTTCTTTCTTGAGGATGTCAAAGGACTCGAGTGGCATTCGCAACGCAGACTTTTTGGAGATGACCGTGACACAGACATATGGAGGAGAGACCAAAAGAAACTCTAAATACTCTCTTTGTTCAAACATGAGAGACCTTTCTTTGAACACACCGAGAGATGACTGAAAAACTGTGACCGCAGAAAACACATTCTGTGGCGTGACGAGAGGGAAACCTTTTTTTTTTTTTGAAAGGACAACATTTTTTAAATTGTCTTCCATTGGATTTTTTAAGCTTTGGATGTCCTTGGCTAGGTAGCGAGAGCAAAATCTCTTTGTCCACTAACAAAACCTAATCTAATGTAGGAAGCGCCTCTGTAACTAAGAGCAGAGGGGGGTGTAAACATGTACATCATTCACACTATGTATTTGCAAACTATTTGTTGGTGTTAGATATCGTTTTTCTTGCTGTATGAACGCAGGATACCGGATTAAAATGATGTAACTACATAGTATTTAGACAAGTATAACAAAACAGCTATTTTATGGAGTAAATGTGTGCTCCTCATTTCACGTATTTGTTGGCTTTAAGAAAATCAAATTACTATAATCAGTGCTCTGTAAAAGTTTTACCATACTATCACACAAGTTACGTGACTGATAGACACAACATATTAGGCCGTGGGGAGGAATGAAGAATCGCATCATCATATTTAGTCTATATTTACACTCTAAATGGGTTAAAATAAAATGATCAACTCTAAAATCCTGTTTTCTTCACAAGGTAATTGAGAATAACTACATTGCTACTTTACAAGAGGTTAATTGTAAGGTGAATTGCATACCATTTAAACCTGGTTGCAGATGAATGCATTAAACCGCATCTTTTTGTTTATTAGCTGTAGATTTAGCACTTTATGTAGTATTGCAGTAGCCACTGACGCCCTGATGTTTCTCTTTTAAAGACTAATGCACTCAAATTCTAGAAAAGTGCCCAGTCAGTCTCGTCACCTGAAGAACATAGTGTTTTTATGTTTTTGTCTTAATTCTTATAACCGTTCTTTGAAATGTATCTATAAGCTATTTTGTTACTCATTTGATGCTTTTGTCATTGATAACGTGCAAGTGATGCGCATAATTCATGAAGATGATGTAAGATGATGGCCACAGAGTTCAGTATCATATGACAAATTAAAGATGATTGTAAAATCAAGCATGGCAATTCTTTCATAATGATAAGAGCAATTTAGGCCTCTAATGATGGGACAGATGGCTGTGTGTTAGAGAGGATTCTATTGGTGGAAAGGTGTGTGGAAGTAATTTTAGTATTAATTTATGTGCTTTTTTCCAGTGTGTGTGTGTATTATCGTCGTGTAACGTGATAAACATGGCAAAGTTTACAAAGTAGATTCTGCTTTTAAGTTGATTTGTTGTTCACAAGTGTATGGTATAAAGAAAATCTTGAAATGATCCGAAGATTTTGCATTTTATATGATTCATCTCTAATCTGCAATGCAGCATACTAACATTACGAAAGCACCTTTAATACAGAGTAGTAGACTGTAACGGTGTAATGGAGCAGTTTCCAAGCTGGGCTCCTATAAGCGTAACGTTAATTACGAAACACGATTATTGCCAAGAAAACCGAAGTCCTGTGGAGATGAGTGGATTATTATATCGCCATAAAATCTACGACCACCATTGTAGTCTAAGTGTGTTATTCTGTGTGTAGGATGCCATGAACCGACAGCATCACTAGCCAAACTCTGTAGCATCGCCAATCCGCCTCTTAGAACTTGCGTGTCAGCCGGCACACAGCGCAACCAACCCTCAGCGCTACACGCGTGTTCCTCTCACTGCTGATTGGTGGATTCCATTTTTGTCCTCCCGAGCCGCAGAGCCATTGGTCGCTACCGCTGTCAATCAGCCCGGCCCCGCCTCCAGGGTTTGTTTGGTAGAGTTGATCGTTTTTTCATTCTCTCTGTCGCGGCTGTGGGTTGGAGCCGTTGTCCCTGGGCTGGCACGTTCCTTCGTATTTATTTCTCATCCTTTGATTCGATCCCCCCACTAAATTCTGCAAGCAGGCCTCCCGACCGAGTATCAGCCGCCTGCTGCTTCATTTAGATAGTCTCAAATTTCCGCCAAGAGAAATAATAAAGATGGCGGTGAGCGGGATGTCGGGGTCGGTTGTTGCCCGGCTCGAGGGCCGAGAATTCGAGTATCTGATGAAGAAGCGCTCGGTCACCATCGGTCGGAATTCGTCACAAGGCTCCGTGGACGTGAGCATGGGCCATTCGAGCTTTATTTCACGGAGGCACCTCGAGATTTTCTCCGCCGGCGAGGCTGGAACGGGAAGCGGAGATTTCTACCTTCGATGCCTCGGCAAAAACGGGGTGTTCGTGGACGGGGTGTTTCAGAGACGAGGGGCTCCTCCTCTCCAGCTTCCCCGCATGTAAGCTAACGACTGCCGGTAGGAATTAGATCAGCGCCAGCCGCGTGAAGGCGTTTGCGACGATCGCTCGCGGTATTTGTTTTGTTTCGCGAGCAGCACGTGTTGATTATGACAACCGCCACTAACGCACGTCTCGCGCTGCAGCCTTCGATTAGCACAACAGCTAACCATTCCCCTCAGTCTGTTTACACAACACTAGTCACAACGCTCGAGGGTTACTTTTGCTTTTGTCGTTATCTTTAGGAGCCGACCCTAAAGGATATTAATGGCATCTTTCCTATAAGATTCCAGCATAACGAACGACCGCAGTACTGTTATTATTGCCAATATGATAAAAATCCTCTGGTCAGTGTGTGTTGGGTTCATTCAGTACTTGATGCCCTCAGCTGACCCAAATCTTGCAAGTTAATAAAATATGACGTATGCTTGGGGCACTAATTAAATGAAAGAATCGGAAATGGTGATCCGAAACAATAGCCTGGTTAATATAATTCATGTTTTATGCACTCTAATTAATGATAGTTTTTGTCTATTGTAGTCACACGTTTTAACGCAGTATTTGACCTTGCATTCAGTGGCGTTGCGTGCGTGATTAAAAAACTGCATTGTGTGCATTCATTTACAGTTTTTTACATTTATAGTGATTCCATTTTTATATGTATGATGGATGGCAAGTTATGACATTGTGTTTTATTGTTGCAGAGGGGTGCGTCTGTATCTGATGAGCTTCACTTCAAATCATAGTTATTAATTCCACTTAGTTCACAGCTGAGCACTTTTTTACATGCTTTATGTATGGTGTGAAATGTGAACGCACCGCAGGGTTATTGTGTTGAATGGTGGTTAGAGGTTCAAATATATTTCTTATGGTAAAATGTGTCTGTTGTGTAATCGGGTCAAGCTGGTGTCCATATATATAAACCGGCTCTACTTTTGTATTCTGTTGCTGGCTGATTTGTGTATCAGCATGTCTGCTGTATTTTTAATATGCTACACCATCAATGCGTAAGTGGTTGAAATTCCAACTCTGTTCCCTATTTTGTAGGTGCACTTTCCGATTTCCCAGCACAAATATCAAAATTACATTCACTGCCTTGTCCAGCGACAAGAGAGACCGCAGGAACGCGCCAGAGTCTCCTGTGAAAGCGGTCCAACCCCAGATCTCGCCGCTGACCATCAACATTCCAGACAACATCGCCCACCTGATGAGTCCCCTCCCGTCTCCAACAGGTACAATCAGGTAAGCGCATCTGCTTCAACTTCTTGTCTCATCATCTCATACAGACCTTTATTCCAAAGGCCTTATACTTACATTTGCATTTAGTCATTTAGCAGACGCTTTTATCCAAAGCGACTTACAAATGCGGACAACAGAAGCAATCAAAACCAACGAAAGAGCTTTAATAAGCAAGTGCTGTGACAAGTCTCGGTTAACCTAATGCAGTACATGTAGCAACTAAGAAATAAAAAGAAAACAAGTAGATAGAATAGAGAAAGCTAGTGTTAGAGGGCTCCTTTTTTTTTGTTTGTTTGTTTTTTTTAAAAAAAGAAAACGAATAGAGAGTGCAAGTATTAAAATAGATAGTGCTAGAGTTAGAGAGTCAAAAAAAGATGGAAGAGATGTGTTTTTAGCCTTTTCGTGAAGATGGCTAAGGACTCAGCTGCTTGGATTGAGTTGGGCAGAGCATTCCACCAGGAGGAAACCGTTAATGTAAAAGTCTGTGAAAGTGATTGTGTGCCTCTTTGGGATGGCACAGTAATGCGCCGTTCACTTACAGAACGCAGGCTTCTAGAGGGCACCTATAAGTGTCATTAGGAAGTCTATTAAATCTCCGATTTAATTATGCTTTTATTTTTTGTAATTTTTCTTCAGCGCTGCCAACTCCTGTCCGTCAAGTCCTCGAGGTGCGGGACTCTCCAGTTATAAAATGGGTCGGGGTCTCACAGCTGATCTCATCAATGAAAACTCCCAATCTGAAAATGACAAGGAAGCATCTGGAGAAGACAGTCCAAAAGTACGAGATGTTTTAAAAATGCATGCTGCCATGTAGAATAATGATGTCTTGTTTATAGGGCTGCACGATAAATCGCATGCGATATTTAATGCGCATCTTGTCAGTAAAGCCGGTTCTGTAATCAGCGGTAAATCTCCATCACGTGCAGGCTTTCACATGGAGAAGCATTTACTACACAGAGCCGTTGTTCACTGACAAGCTGCACAAAACCACGATCATATTTTGCGCATGTTTTGCGCAGGTTGTCGGTGAACAACGGCTCTGTGTAGTTAATGCTGCTCCATGTGAAAGCCCGCACGTGATAGAGATTTACCGCTGATTACAGAACGGCTTTACTGACAAGATGCACGTTAAATATCACATGCGATTTATCGTGCAGCCCTACTTGTTTATCACTGTTCCTGTGGACATTTCTGAAACAGATTGGTCAAATCTGAAATGCAGTAACCTGTCCAATGCTCTCTTTCTTGTCTTTAACAGGATGACTCCAAGCCTCCTTACTCGTATGCACAGCTTATTGTTCAGGCCATCACAATGGCACCAGACAAACAACTAACACTGAATGGAATATATACCCACATTACTAAGAATTATCCATATTACAGGACGGCAGACAAGGGCTGGCAAGTGAGTGTCAATCAGCTCTTCTGTGTGCAGGGTCTTGAGACTGTTTAGTCATTTAATGTAATTAGTCATTGTTTTAGTGCTATTGTATGTCTTTGTGGTTGAGGTGAACTTGTTGAGCAGACCCAGGCAGACTAATTTATTATTATTTTGCCTTTTTTTTTTTTTTTTAACTTCTTGTTTAGGAAGATCCACAAAATTTATACAGTGTTGATAGTAACAGTTTTTTTTATGGAGTTGAGTGTAACAAGCACTTGTTAGTAGCTTTCTGAATTAGTGAGAATATCTAAAGAGGTCATACCATGAGGATTCTCAGTGCTTTCTTTGTGCTTTTGATATAAAACTTGTTCTGTCAGACTGATGGGTACATCAACGCATGTTCATCTACATTTATAAGTTAAAGAAGATAAAGCTATTGTCCCTTAATGACCAAAGAGCTGAGAAGTAGGGTTGGGTATCTTTTTTTTTTTTCGATACCGGTGCCAAATCGATACTTATTAAAAAATAAAGAAATAAATATTCCCAAAAAATTATGGATTGGCCGTTAGCACTATAAACACATGATGTCTGTTTCATTCATACTGGATGCACCCTCGCACAGAAAATCCACATATCCAGTCACAGAAGTAGCGGAACTCATGACCCTCCAGGAAATCCCTTATATGGACAAAGGCATTGCTATTATAGCTGTAAGTAAACAGAACATATGAACGTTTTGAATGATAAAACAAAGACAATAAACACTCGACTGCGACAATCTAGTTTATCTGTGTTATTCAAGCCATCTCTGGTATTTTCATAATAATTAAGTATATTTATAACCCATTGCTAATCTATGTATTCTTTTTAAAGTAGCCGATGGAACATATTTTCTGCCACATTCTGTGACAAGAAGCCTCATCAGATCACAAAAGGAAGCATTTGACTGGTGTTGTGGAGTAAAAAGGTTATAATGTTCTCTTTTGTTGGACAACAGGTTTAGAAATGTGAATACAAGGGAAGTTTAGCTTTAGGCATTTTAATTTAAGCATGTTTAGCTTAGTTAACGGAAGGCTACCTGCTGCCATCAGAGCAAGTGTAATTACTGCATTCACGCGCTCCTCGGATGCTCTCATTTCCCGAGTTGTGCTTTTAAGTCGGAATGTGAAAACAACATGGACACTCTCGTTACTACAAAGATGTGTTGGATTTGTATTATTAGAGCTTTCCGACTTGAGTTCATGTGCATTTTCTCAGTCGGGAAATTATTATTTTTCACGTGCGGTGATGATGCTTCTTACGTCCGTTTCGGAGAACCAGAGGACAAATATTTAAATCGATCACTCAGGCATGGCAATGAAATCTGTGTTCTGATTCGGTTCTAGTACATACCGGTTACATAGGTACCGGTGCCATATTGGTACCGGGTTTCGGTACCCAACCCTACTGAGAAGTACTCCAAACCTCTGCTCTACTGATTGTGTGTAGCACCTAAAGCTCTGCAGACCCTTCTGAAGGATCTCAACATTTGAAACAAGTGTTTTTTTTTTTTTAAGCATGGCTGTTGCTTGTTTCAGTCTGACTCTTACAGTTTGTTTGGCACATTTCAGTGCACATTACACATGCTGTCAGGATGTAATGCAGACTTTTCAATGAGGCTGTTATTGAAAGATTGGACAGACACGACACCAAACTCTCAAGCCACAGAGCCGGAGTAAGGGTGCGGTGCTAGGGCTGGGAAAATAAATTGATGCATCGCGAATCGAGAAATGATTCGGCATCGATTCTGAGATTTTCCGAATGCATCGTGATTCTTTGAGTCGATTCTGAGCTTAGTTTTGAACAGCAGATGGCGCTGCATGCTTTAGAAACATCCGTACTCTGCTTGTTTCCAAATCCTTACACCCACTTGAACATAAAATAATCATTCATAAAATTCGAAAAGGTTGAAGCGAATTACAAGGGTGTTCACAGTTGGCTGTGTTTACGTTAATTTCGCGTCATAAAAGCATTCTGAGCTGAGGTGAAATTCAGTGGTGGATGAAGTACACAAATCAAGTTCTTGAGTAAAAGTACAGATCCGTATAATAGAATATTACTCCAGTAAAAGTACTGTTTTCAATTTTACTCAAGTGAAAATACAAAAGTACTTGATTTTTTATGTACTTAAGTAAAAAGTACTGATAGATGAATGTTTATTTTGCAGTTTTATATAGGCTACTTTTATCATTTAATTTTATATTAGCATATATTTTTTTATAATCCTACTGCTTAAAATACCTGGGATTTTTCCAAAATAACCAATAAGGAAATAATGAATATAATAAGGAAAATATAATTAGATTTTCATAATGATTTTTTTCTTCTCAAACCTTGTCTGTGGTGTAAAAACACCCCTGGCCAAATGCCCCCAGAGGGCATCACTTCCCACTTTGATAATTACTGTAGTTACCATGCATCAGCTAACATTACTGGCTTATTTTCAGCATGGTTATGAATGAATAAACATTTATATTTGTCTACTCGGCTAGTTGATCCAGATACATAGTAACTTAGGCTATGTGTGCTGACAAACAATATAAAAACAGACGTCACATAGGGCTAAATGCATAGCATTTTAGTAAAACTGCTAACCTTACATCAGCGGGGAAGATGAACTTGCATGAGCTATTTTATTGTTTTTTTGACCTAAAACATAGAGACTCTGATGTTAATGTGTCTGCATCAAGCATTTCAGTGGGCTTAAACGGGTCACCCTTTACAGCAGATTTAGTTCATAAACAACTGACAGCTTTGACCTAAATAGGATTTTCAGTTACAATAATTAATCCTAAAATTCGACATTAGTAACTTACTTTTAACAGCATCAGACGCGCACGCGCTCACAAGATCTCCCTGTTCTTACTAAATGCCCCCAGAGGGCATCACTTCCCACTTTGATAATTACTGTAGTTACCATGCATCAGCTAACATTACTGGCTTATTTTCAGCATGGTTATGAATGAATAAACATTTATATTTGTCTACTCGGCTAGTTGATCCAGATACATAGTAACTTATAAAACTACTCCAGTAAAGTACAGATACTTGAAAAATGTACTTAAGTACAGTAACGAAGTAAAACTACTTCGTTACTGTCCACCACTGGTGAAATTAACGTTACATGACTCAGCCGAAGGCACAAGCGCTCTTTAGCACTCCTCTTCATGAGCATTTGAGTGTGCGGATAAAAACTAGATTAGAGCGCCATCTGCTGTTAAAATCTAAGCTCCGAATCGATTCCAGAGGAATCGCGATGCATTCTGAAAATCTCAGACTAAATCTCAGACAAAACGTTAACCTTTTTGTTGCTTTTTTTTACTCTCCCAGAACTCGATTCGTCACAATCTGTCTTTAAACCGCTATTTTATCAAAGTGCCCCGATCTCAAGAGGAGCCGGGCAAAGGCTCTTTCTGGAGAATAGACCCCTCATCTGAGGGAAAGCTCATCGAACAAGCTTTCCGCAAGCGCAGGCCGCGCGGTGTGCCATGTTTTAGGACCCCACTCGGGCCACTCTCATCCAGGTGATCATTAGTATTCTTCCCTTGTTGTTATTGTAAGACTATTGTCATTTTTAGATGAACTGTTCCTAAGTTGCTGTAGTCACACTTTGTAACAAACAGACTTAAATCGCTCTTATATGCTTTTATGGTGGTGTGGGTCCCAGAGATTGAATGCTTTCTTCCCGTGCTTTTAAGCAAACAGGCCTTCATGAACAATGTACCTTGAGTTTATTCATACAGTTTTCTTCCTGTCTCATTTCAGGAGCGCTCCAGCGTCTCCTAACCACACGGGGGCACTGTCGGCCCACTCCAGCGGCGTTCAGACTCCCGACAGTTTATCAAGAGAAGGCTCACCTGTTCCTATGGACCCGGAGCCCACGCCTGCCTCCGCTCCTACTCCAGCCGTTCAGCCCAAATTAGCAGTCATACAAGAGGCTTGCTTTGCACAAAATGCTCCAGGTAAGGTCATTCCTCATGCACGAGTTAAAACATGGCCTT
Source organism: Sinocyclocheilus rhinocerous (assembly GCF_001515625.1). Classification (NCBI taxonomy): domain Eukaryota; kingdom Metazoa; phylum Chordata; class Actinopteri; order Cypriniformes; family Cyprinidae; genus Sinocyclocheilus; species Sinocyclocheilus rhinocerous. The sequence continues at coordinate 179,423 of NW_015626872.1, forward strand.
TGCTGAAATTAAGAGTAGTATAGGAATTGTGTATTGAGTATAATGTTCACAAATTGGTTGGTTCACTGGTGAATCAGTCTGAATCAAATCAGTTTTGAAGCATCCTTATCCAGATAACACAAATGCCTGGAAAAGTCATGGAAATTCATTAGTGAGAAATTATGGAAGCCTTTAATGTGTTTAATGTAATAAACATATGGTCCTTTCCACCCTTTTTCAGTTATTTAATTTTAAAACAGCACATTAGACTTGTAGTATCACATTTACTGTTGTTTGCTTGCTGTATAAATGAACCTGTAAATATGTAGCGTCCTTTATATTTTAGAGAGATGCTAATCATCATGTGTGGGGCATTGTTCTAGAGCACATTAAAGAGCAACCCAACTGTCAGATTGTGTTTTCCCACTGCTGGTCAGCTGCATTTTAACCAAACTTATGTTTCCACACAGGTTCGCCTCTCAACACCCAACCGGTTCTCATCACAGTTCAGCGGCAGCTACCGCAGACCATCAAACCTGTGACCTACGCCGTCGCCACACCGGTGTCCACTCCCACATCCCAGCAGCCTGTCATGCAGACTCTCCATGTGGTGCATCAGATCCCTGCTGTTTCCATTGCGACCATAACCGGACTGTCTACAGCCAACACACACGTGCCAGAGCCTGTGTTTACCCAGTCCAGCATCGTTAAAGCAGAACCGCATGAAAACGGAGAGCTCAAAGGTGAGCATGCAGAATTAGAGGTCTGCATGGACTTAAAACTTATATATTAAACATATATTCTTTATATATATATATTTTTTTTCAAGTTACAAAAGTTAATCAGCGAGCAGAGCAGTGAGTGATTTCTCATTGATTTACATCAATGACGGACTGCAGCAGATTGCACTTTAAAAGCAGCGCTGTCTCTTTAAAACCCGATCACATGACGCGCATCTGACACATCCAGTTTTCTCCCAACTCTTTAAGGTCGGCGAGCGTCTGTTGGACTGGTTTGTTTGGTGTGATCCACATGTCGCCTCGCATCGGGCTCACGTCGGTGGCAGTTTGTCCAATTCAACATGTTGAATCGGCGTCGGGGCTGTCGGCGAGTGTGAGAACTCTGATTGGATGTTCAGTTTAGCGAACGAGTCTGTGCAGGAGAATTAAAGCAAAAGTGATGAAACCTAGCAATTAAATGCAGGCGGCACAGAGAGAAGGCTGTTCTAATGTTACGTGATCTTACCCAAGCATTCCAATATGCGAATATTTTCATAACAACGTCCATTAAAATGAAGAAAGTTATCAACATAACTGATATTTAAAATGGTACGCAAGCGCTGCTTTGTTTACGTTTTGTATATCTACGTACATCTCGTATATCCTTGCTTCGGTTTCTCCTTTTAAATGACGAATATATAATATTGATAGCTGCTGATATAGACCGCTCATTCCAGAACGCACGTGTTAGTTTGCAGTCGGCTGTATTATGTGCGGTGTGTTCAAGTGCAGATTTTTGTCCGACGCTGCCGATGCGAGGCGACAACACCATCGGCTTTCGCCGCTAGTTCTTTGAAGTCGGCTTGGTGTTTCCCGGCCTTTAGATGCTATTTTTTGTCCATGTATCTATTTATTTGGTGGGTGTGTTCAAGTGCAGATTTTTGTCCGACGCTGCCGAGGCGAGGCGACAACACCATCGGCTTTCGCCGCTAGTGACTATTCCTTAAATGTTTGTCTGAATTTGTTCGTCCATCTTGGCTCAAAGCCACTTGCTGAACGTTTTTTTTATTCGAGTTTAACTCTAATCAATATTTCACGTCCAGTTCTTTACTTATGTGGCAAGTAGCCATGTAATGAGCAGGATAATGTATATCCAGCCGGTGTATCATCGTGAAGGGGTTTGGATTAAGACAGGCTGGATGTACATTAACCATTTCAGATGTCAGAGAGAACGGCTAATCTTTAATGCTGTTTTTACATTTTTCTCAGTGAAAGTGGAGCCGGTGCCTGCTATTACAACCACTTCTATAGGTGGGACGAGTCGCATTCTTCAGATGTCCCAATCCAGCCCAATACAGACCGTTACCATAGTGCAACAGGCTCCAATTGGCCAGCATCAGCTGCCTGTCAAGGCCATCACTCAGAACGGGACGCATGTGGTCACTGCTGTCCAAGGATCTGGCAACACAGGTCAGGAACCAACGTCTGTGTTATCGCCATGTATTTACATTATAATTACAGCCAGCATTTCAGAATTTATGTGGCAAAACTTAGTACATTTATTAGAGCTGGGTGGTTAATTATATCTTATTTTCAACTACAGTTTTTACTTATTTTTGTCTTAATACAAATCTAATGCATCCTTTTCCTTTACATCCACACGTCCCTTCATTTCACGTTTCAGTGCACTACATCTAGTTGTATCTTTCTTAGATCTATTTTTTTTTTAATTGTGTTGTTCTAAGTGTGAATTACATTGTTTTAAAGGGGTTATGAACTGAGAAAACAAAATTCCCTTGATCTTTTGACAGATAAGAGGTCATTGTGCTATAAAACATCCTGTAAGTTTCAGAACTCAAAACTTTGTCGTTAGTCTAAAAACAGCTAATATTGAAGGCAGTCTGCCAAAACGACAACTTTTGGAATGTTCTACTCTGATGAAATAGTGTGGATAAGCGCCACCTTGCAGAAGAAGCTTGACATCAATGTCAATATGCACATGGTGTTTACAAGGGGCGAACACGCAGGTCTACGCAGAAGCCAAACGATAAAGATGGCTCTGAAGACAACAAGGTGCTGTGCAGTGCCGGGTTGTGGAAAAAAAAAACGTATTTGCACTGCCTTCCTTCTGATCCCAACGTTAAAATGAATGTTGGGATCATTATCTTCATGTTTTAATGGGATTTTCAAAAGATTGAAGCTAAAAGGCGATGCTGTGCCGACTATATTGTATCCGAGAGTCATGTCACAACACTGTTTTTATACGTTTTTATTACGTGATCACTATTGCTTTGTCTGTTAAACAGAACGTTTGATATGTACTGAGTATTTATGCGTTTTTAACCTAAATCACATCTGTGAAGGACGTAGACTGTCAAACATATACAAGTCACTCATAGCAGTGGGCGTTTACTTCCAAGTCTGCAATCCGACACACCTATTCAAATGGCTCGTTCTGATGAGGGGGGTCAAAAACAGGACAGAAAATAGCCTATTACTTAAATTGTTTTTTGATGTAAAAATCTTGATGACATTATAAGTGGACCTCAGAAAACAATACAAAATAAAAAACAGAGGCAGTTCATGATCCCTTTAATATTTTTATATTTTTCAGTTGAATTTAGGGATGTCAACGATTAAGCGACGATCCGTTAATTGTCGATAAGAGATGTAATCGATTAAATCTGTCGATGGCCGATTAAGCAGGGTCTTTTGCAAAAATAATTGCAAAAGACCCTGCTTTTGCAATTAACCCCTCGAAATTAGAGGGTGAGGATTTGGGAAAAGAAACAATAAATATTAAAATCGTGGAAATTCGTGACCAACCCGCAAGACAGAACACGCGTATGGCTTGATTTAAATTTATGGGCTCGAACAAAAGAAAAAAAAAAAATCCAAAAGCATAGTGGCGGTGTAACATTTGCCTGCAAACCAATTATTTATCTAATAAACATAGCTTTGTACCTCACTTGTCATACTACTCAGAAAAATGTTTCATGTGATCAACAGTGTGTTTTGCCGTAGGCTACTGCTGGTGGAAGGGTATTGTATTGTATTCACTGACTGCGCGGTACTGCGGCAACGCACTGTAGTAACGTTTGGGATCATTTTATTTTAAATGCCGATAATGTCATTTGCAAACATTGCTATTGTGTTTTAAAATACAACAACGAGCACCATGAAACCATTTAAATTTGTGATGTTTCCAACATCAGTGAGTAATCTTGCTAAATAATCATCTCACTATTAAAATAATTAGAATTCAAATTTTTTCTGCAAGTGAGTAGGACTAGTGTTTATGATGCAGAAATGTCAATAAAGACATCTTATGCCGGGTTCAGACTACACGATATTTTTGTCGGTCACGATAGTCACTGTGTCAGATTACACGATTTTGACTCCTAAAATCTTGTTGTGTCCTGGACAAGAAACATGTCAGACTACACGTTGCTTCCCGACCATTCATCCCTTTAAAGAAATGAAATTCTGCCCCCGGTGGTTGACTTTAATGTTAGCTTTAGCGCAGTCAGGACAGTTTGCACATAACAGGAAAAGAGCTACATTTTCACTAGTGCTCACAGGCTTCTGGGCCACACTCCTCTATATGGTTATGAATCTATAAAAATCACAGACTTCTCATCAGCACATTTGTGTGTTTTTAAAAACTGATGTAATATAGTTGGCAGTTTCTAGCTTTGAACCCAGAGCGTTGCTTTAGCGTGTCTTGCGCACAGCTAACGCGATCCGTCTGCTGTTTTTCAGCGAGTTCTCTGCACATGCTGGCGACCCACGCCTCGGCCTCAGCGTCTCTACCAACCAAACGGCAGAACGGAGACCAAGCAGAGCAGCCTGACACCAAAAGAGTCAAGACTGAAGATGGAGGGGACACCGTCCCCGTCACAGCGGAGAGAGACAAGCAGAACGCCACTGACTAGGGCAGCCATGTCGCGACCTTTGACCTCAACCCATTTTTTGTTTCTCCCCGCCAGCCACGCACCTGCTGCAGCCACATCACCTGTTAATGAATCCAAGGTGCCAAATAGTGAGGTGAGATGAAAGTCAGTGGATTTTGGAAAGAAGTAACGATTAGAATCGGGGTGAGACAAATGCGAGGTGGAGGAGAAAAGAGAGAGGTTGCTGTTCTGAAGGAGGGACGGTGGGCCTTTTACATGATTAGGTAAACACTCACAGATATATGCACACACATATATTAATATAGCCTACTTGAAGTTATAAATTGAAATGTATTGTGGGTGTAACCCAGCAGAGAAGGTCTCCATCACTATGAACTCTGGGCTGAACGTGGATGGAGAGCAAATAGACGAGCCCCCTTTGTGTTACCGAACAAATGACCGGCCAATGACCAATATAAATATTAACGTAATGTCACGCATGCGTATCAGATGTGTGCTCGAGATTCCCCTGTTCCCAGTCTTGAACATTTGCATTCGACTGAAAAGACAGGTCAGATATGGACTTGCCAAACATCGTTTAACACCGATTAGCTCTTAAAATGTGAACCTGCTCCTTATTTCAGCTTCATATTCACAGATGGAAAAATGAGTGTTTTTTTTTCTCTTGGGCAAAGGGAAATGTGGGGAGTTTTTTTTTTCCTGTATCATGGCAGCTAGCTACCATGTCCACCTACCTAATGCAGTCTTTAGTAGATATGCAGTATTTTGTCGTATGTGTACTTTAGGATCTTATTTGTGTGTGTTTCCTGAGGCACAAATACTCAACTTAACAGGCAGTGCTGAAGTGAGGTTGCTTTTTCTTTTCATTTTCTTTTCATTTTTAAAGACGTGGACTCGTGGTCATGGAAATGAATGTAGTTTCTTCATTTTATTTTTATTTTTTTCCAGAAAAAAAAAACAACACTATTGAGGGTTTGAGTTATTTGCTATTACATCATATCAAAATGATGTTTACTCGCATCCTCTTTTTCATATTTTAACCAATAACCTATGAGATAAATATATTTCCATTTGTACTTTCAAATATATCAGCTTGCATGAACGTGTTGAGAAAATGTGCTGTATCTGATTCGTTTCCTGACTGCAGGAAACTGCAGAAGATGAAAGAAAAAAAAATGCAAAATAATATTTTATACAATTGGGATCATTACTGCACTTACCTTTTTGTTTCTGATATTTCCTTTCCTCCCCATTGTTTTTCCTTTTATATTCAAGATGTCGTTGGCTGTGTTTGTTAAATTTGTGTTGAAGATGTCTCTTTGCCTGTTAATATTATTTTATTCTGTTCAAACAACTGAAAGAGTCTCACAGATAGTACATGTTCCACAAGGAAAAATAAGTGGTAGATGTTGTTCAGCTTCAGTGGGTATATGCATTTTTTTATAAATTAAATTAAAAACTCCATAATTTCTGTTCTGTATTTGTGTGACTGCTGAAGATGATGATTGTGTCGTCTAGATGGCGCTGTACGACACTTCTGTGCAGGATGATATAAATGCTGTGGCAACAGTATCCCACTTTTTTAGAGAAATCCGAATGAGAGTGTTTTTAAACCAGAGCCTCTTGTTCTTTTGTTATCAACAGTAGGTCAACAATAGCCGGTCCATTATTGTGAAAGGCTTTGTTGACTCTCCTTGTGAAGTTAAAGGACACCCAGAAGGGAGGGTTTGCCACATTAAGGATATGAATGATTTATTGTGAAATATACTACATTTTCTTTTCAGGTTGTTGCTGATTACTCATTAGAATCAGGTTAGGAAACAAAGGAAAATGAGTTATTGGATAAAGATTCTATAGTTAGTTTGTTGACAGAGACTTATTGTTAAATAGAAGGGAGCAACATGTAATGATGTGGAATTAATTGTTGCTCAGAGTGTCTTTTAAGTGTTCCCTATTTATCGTGCCTATTTATATTAGATTTTTTCAGGAGGTTCTAATCAACTATCACATGCGATTTTTGTAGTATTTACCGCAGTAGCCAGTATTTCTTCAACGGTAACATTACCTTGTTAAAGGATAATTAAAGCGCATCTTTTCCATATTCTGCAGCAGGACGGTCACAGTGTCAGGAACAAGAGGATGTTTTCTTCTGCCGCAGTCAATGGTTTCTTCAGGGTTGTGTGATTTGAAGGTGTTCGGATCATTTGATATGGCTCTCACACCTCAGGTGTTGATGGGAAACATGACCCGCTGTCCATCTGCGCCGTCTTGTTCTGCTTGTTGCACAGGTTGTCTGATTTCTTGACAGTGCTAATGAATTAATAATAGGAGTCGTAATTTGCATTTCCATGGTGGTAGAAACTTGGAAACAGTGGTTAATGTGAGGTATTACTGCCATGAGTTTACGTGAGAGATATTTCAGCATGATTACTGAACTCTACTGCTTGAGTTTTTATTGCATATCAAAACAAACCCCACGTCAGCTATGTTGCGAAACAAGTCCTTCCACGTATGATATTCATGACTTTTCCTGTGGTTACCTTCCTCTCCCTTATTGTCCGTTTACTGTGATTGTGAAAGACTTGAGTATTTAATGGCTCAAATATCCAGATACACAATAGCAGGGTGTGTCTTTAAACTCTTGTATTTGTCTGGCAGGCAGAGTTTGTGATCATAATGTTAGGTGAAAAGCGATGATGTTGCAGTATTTGATAAGAGTACATGTATAATTCACACCTAACTTTACTGTTTATAACAGAGCTGTGGTTCTAGTAGACACACCGAACACGTCTTCAGTCCATTCCTGTGTCACTGGAGAGCTGCGAGATGGAAAAAGGGTGCGACGCTTCCAGGTGAACAGGTTTCCTGAAACGCTCAGGGTCTGAGCCTAAAATACTTTGCTCCCAATAAAAGTTTGCAGAGGAATATTTGTAATGCTTGTTTTAACAGAGTTCATATAGTAGTTCATACGCAACCGCATATGACTGCTAGGGCTGTATGACTAATAACAGAAACAAGTGCAAAATCCCCAGAGTTAAATCAACTCTGCTCAGAGTACATATTGTCCCAATCTACAGATCATAAAGCCAGAATAAAGGGGTTATATAAAACAATGCAGACATTTCAGAAGAATAAAATCAAGATTTATTAGAAATAACGAGAAGCTCCCATATCGTGTGAAATAACAAAAACAAGTAACTGGCCAAATCATTTTCTGACAACTCTTATTTAATAAGGATGAAAATCAAACATAAAAACTGAAATGAAACTTTCAGTATAAGTTAAAAGTACAAATGTATTAATCATATGTAAAGTGCTCATTAAAAATCCCTGATTGATTAATGACTTCATTTCTCAAGTCAGTCCAAATATGAAGGTTTGGTTAAAACATTCCAGTCTTACTGCTGCTTTTCCTCATCTTAGTCCGACTCTGACGAACAGAAGTAAAATGCACCTGAGAAGAGAGAAGAATAGCATCAAGTTTCACAAGTGTACGATATCCTCAAGACATTGAATCCATACAACAAATACTCATGGAATACACATTGTTAAGGTATACTTTTGAAATATAATCTTAACAGTGTTTTTCAGTACTGGTCAAAACAAAAGTCTCAAGTCCACAACAGCCACGACAGTAGACATAAAAAAATAAAAAAAAGACCAAAACAAATTTTTTTTGTCTTTTTTCGTAAAACAGTACACTAAAAAATGACCGTGAATTTAACGGTAAAAGACTGTTAAATGGTTAACGGTAAATTCCCCTACTGTACACGGTGAAAAACTGTATTGGACATTACATGTATTGGACATTAATTTTACGGTAGTATACCATTTTTGGAAGTGGAAGAAGACCGTATAATTTACAGTGACTAACCGTAAATTGACATTCCCAGAATTCCCTGCGTTACAATTCAAATTTGATGTTTTTTTGTTGAAATAACTTTCTTCTTAGTTTTTTCTTATCAGTTTTGTATGTTAGGGTTGTGTGTTACACCTAATGTTAAACCGTAAAACCTAAAACGTTGCTACCGTATTTTTTACGGTAAAATTCCGGCAACCACAGCTGCCGTTTTTTACCGTAAATTTTACGGATTTTTTTTTTACAGTGTAGGCCCACAAGAAGTCTGTCTTCATAGAACTGGTAACTACAATGAGCTTGAACTCGTAAAGTTAAGTAATCAACACCAAACTGCAATATGACCCTGAAGCAAATACTATGGAGTTATATAGGCCATTCCTGTTATGTTTTGTAATGCCCCTGTCCCTCTCTCGCTTTCTTTTTGGTATATATATATAAAAAAAAAAATTTTTAATTTTTTTTTGAGTGTCACTGCAGAAACTTCTCAAATCAAAATAAAAATTTTCTCGCAAATACCATTTTAATTGGTAAATGAATTCGATTCACTTTCGGCTTTGATAACATCCCTAGTTAAAGCTCCAATGTCCGAACGTGTACTTTCCTGTGTAGTATAGGGCCTACACAATAAAGCAGAATATCAAATGATGAGAATATACTAGGTAGCTACACAGTATTCATAAAGATCAGATCGATAGATGTGCAATCAGTGGACAGATACAAAAACTATGTAGATACGGAAACGGAATATCTGCACATGAAGGGACTAATTAGAGATTTCAGATTCTTCATAACATCATTTTAGGTGGTTTTAGTGGTTTGTCTCACTACAAAACACTCCACCCAGTTAGATAAAATTACATGAATCAGTAGGCTCTGTAACATTACCAGAATTTCAAAAGATGGTTAAAAATATCGAAATGAGCTGTTGGCACTTTAATATAGGCTAACTCTCAATCTCTACTTTAGCGATTAATTTCCATCCTGTTTATTAGTAATCTGATTACGTAACTCGCGTTACTTGTAACCCCCAGTTGTCAGTGTTGCGTTACCCCCAACACTGACAACAACTGTAGCCTAATTTTTGTGTGAAAATGATTTTTATCCACTTTGCAAAACTGCGACAGTCCCTCAGTTGACTGACGTTATTCTCAACACTCCTTATAATTGAAAACACCAATGTGTGAGGACAGATGAATGATTTAGAAGACAAGCGATGTGTGAAGAAAAATGAAGGTAAATTTCAAGTGTCGTTCTAGCTGTATATATTTAAAGATTGTAAAAATAGGATTCGCAAGTGTTTACGATACAAACATCATAGCAATGAAATATTGAAAGAAACGACTAGGTTATTTTATTAAAAATAAATAAATAAATAAATAAAGCTGTTGCTAATACGATCTGACCGATGATCTTCGCAAACCGTGGGCAACTGCAGACATGCGATTTGTTAGAATCAAATAATAAAAAAAGGCACCACAAAGTGAGCAAAAACATTCATTTATATCTCCGTTTCTAATGTATGAGCACATTATAACAGCATTTGTTGTATAAAATAATCAATGTGAGAAGTAAAAGCATGTCTCAGTAATGTTTTATAGATTCCCACCACACTGTGGAGATATTCCTCCAGAAATGAGAAGCTGGCATTCAGAGCGATGATGCCAGAGGATACAATATTTTGACTAGGGACAAACATAATAAGGTGTTGGAAATAATTAAGTCCTGGGGGACAAAAGCTCAAAAAAAGATTGCTTTTTTTTGAGAATTGAGTGGAACGTTAGGGTGAAAGAAAGTGACACACAGTCTTTGTTCCTGACAGCAATATTAGGATGGCAACAATACATGCAAATGTTAATGTGCGAGTGACAGGATGTAGACTAGCTCTGTGACTGATCATACAGTAAATACAGCAGTAAAACTGTCCCTTGAAGTCTTCACCAGTCGTGTGGAGAAGATGTTCTGTCATTTCTTTACCTGAATTTACCCTAAACTTGCTGTTTTGTGCTGCAGTTGTTGAACTAAGAGAAGCTAAACTCTCCGGCTTTGTCATAGACTGCATTGCAGGGTCAGAGTGGCCATTTTGTTGGAAGCTGTGAAATTCACAATAGCTATTATGTCATGTATCGAGCTAATCATTTATGTGAAGGAAGTAAATCATTCATTACTCAGAGGAAAAGATTGTGCCAATGTACTTTTAAAAGTCTGAATCTGCAGCCTGTGGAAATGTTTAAATTAATAATGCTTTAAAAAAAAGTTTTTACAACAATCCCTATAGCTTGCAGAAGTAATGTTTCTGTTTCTTCGAATCGATAGATGACATTCTCAGCACTAAAACATCTTGTAACATCTAAAATTGTTGTACATTCTTCGATTACACTTTATTTTGATAGTCCACTTTAGACATTCTACTAACTATAAGTAACTTTGCAACTACATGTCAACTAATTCTCATTAATTTGCAACTACATGCCTACTAACTCTCAGAATAGACTGTTAGGTTAGGTTTAGGGTAGAATAAGTTGACATATACTTGCAAAGTTTCTCAGTATGTTGTATGTTGTGGACCCATCAAAATAAAGTGTTAGAAGATATTAAGCAGACAGTATACTAATACTCTAATGACTGCTAGTTGACGTAGTTGCAAAGTTACTTACTGTTAGCAGAATGTCTAAAGTGGACTATCAAAATAAAGTGTTACCCATTCTTCTGTTTTGTGAGCACCCCACACACTCATCACCGTCAGTCTCCGATTAGCCGCCGTGGCCTTTCGCCCTCAAATCACTAATGAAAGTTTTTACAAGATCTCCACGGGTCCTAAAGCCTATTGGAAATGATGTCAAATATTTATTTTTCCTAGAACAGCTTTTGCGAAGAACAGATCTGCGCTGCATAATTCAGCGTCAGAAGATGAATTAAGACATAGACATCACACAGCGATCGCTCAGAGCTTGATCTCATTACAGGAGAGATTCTCAGCAGAAGAGCCGAGCACCAGATGTAACAAGACAAATGAGGTCTTTCACAGCTCTTTCCAATCTGGCCTCAGAATGGACCTCCGTTTACAGCAGGTGGTCCAAAACTTCACATTTCAAAATGTCAGATCTCAGCGCTTAGAGCTGGGGATCTTTCCAGAGCGTCTGCCTTTCTCCAAGTCTTGATTTCCCAAAGGATCTGTAGTCCTGACACACTTGAGCTTCCCCGAGCATTTAAGCAGACGTGCCTGTTCTGCTATCAAAGGCATTGTTGCTCCCCGTTTCGCTTTCTCTACGCCTCTTACCTGCAACTTTCCCAAATCTGGGGATGTTTTATGTAAGAAATGACAGCCTGTGAAAGTAATTTGAGGAATCAGATGGTCCCCGGGACGAGAACTGCATTACGTAGGCTACCAGTGAGTCTGCGGGCCTCATATCAAGGATAGTCAAGCTGCAAGGCTGTAATTTCTGGATCAGACTGTTGACGCTGAGGGCGAAGTGTGGGAGAGCAGTTTTTTTGTGACTAGCTCGGGGTCAAAGTGCACTGGTTCTTTGCTTCAGTCCAAGGTCGTTTATCTATGGATGACCAGGCGGCTCTAAGCTCTCATATTCGCTAATCTCACAGCTGAGTGTTTACATTCGTGATCATCACCTTCCTGTGAGCGTTCAATATCAGCCGTGCCACAACCGCAGTGCAATAATTCAGAAAAAAAGGAGTGGGAAGGAGGCTAATTAGTTTTTTTATTATCCGTCTCAGTGATGGCTTACTGGGTAGGATTTGTGTGGTTGTTGAAGAAATCCTTCGAATAATAGCTAAAGTGTATACGTGTGTCCTTTTGCTGTATGTATGGATGCGTGCCAACAGAGCCATGTATCTCATCTGACAGCGGCGTGATAAACGTCACTTCTTCTCGTGTTTTAATCAAGCTGAAAGACAATGCGCCGCCATCCCGTGACATGCGCGCATCAGTGTGCATGTCTTTATTGGCGGTTCTCAGTTAGACGGGCTCGACTGACTGGATGCAGATCGAATACATGTGTTTAGTAACAGAATGTATCTTCCCACCCCGCAGCAGCGTCGAGTGCAGCTCTGTCCTGTTCAACCCACACACAAAAGTTGATCCCCACGCGTTTGATTTAGCAAAGATAATCACAAGGCCTGCAGCTCGCGGAGAGAAAGAGAGATCAGTCTTATCTCGCCCAACAGATCCTCACACAGCAGGTTTATCTAAACGCGCAGTTGATTCATCCATCTGTGATGATTATGATTTTGTCATCATTCCTGGCTATTCTTTTTAAAGCTCTGGGGATATTTGTGAATTGAAGCCCACATGAGGCGCTTGGCTGCATGTACATGATTAAACCCCATTCGTACGACAAGGCTAATGTATCTTCTGCCTGCTGACAGGTATCCTGAATTGCGTTCCCAACTGAAACTGATGGAGTAAGACTTAAACCACCGCATTCATCAGGAGCCAACTTCAATTTACAACCTGTTAAAAGAAGAAAAGAGCGATCTATATCTCGAGGACTAACAGACAATAAGCTTCAGGTAAATCACAACCATTTGCTGATAACCTGCAGAATGTATTCTCACATGTGATTGGACAGAAATCTGCGTATTGCAGGATGCTTAGCACAGAGGTTGTTAAAGGGGTCATGAATTGCCTTTTTTATTATTATTTTGTACTGTTCTCCGAGGTACACTTATAATATTATCAAGATTTTTACATCCAAAAACATAATAATCTAGAAGTAATAGACCATGTTCTGTCCTGTTTTTAACCCCCTCATCAGAACGCTCTGTTTGAATAGGTGTGGCGGATTGTAGACTCGGAAGTAAACGCCCACTGCTATGATTGGCTAACAGTTGTGTATGTTTGACAGCCTACATCCTTCACAGATGGATGCTGCTTTTAGGTTAAAAACGCATAAATACTCAGTATGTATCAAACGATCTGTAATAACGGACAAAGCAATAGTGATCACGTAATAAAACCAGTTACACTAGTGTGGTGCGATATCAGATATAATATATTCGGCACAGCATCATCTTTTAGTTTCAATCTTTTTGTAAACGAATCAGCTGTAAAATGAAGTGAACAAAGGACCAAGTTTATCGTTTGGTTTCTGTGTAGACCTGCGTTTGCTGCTTTTGTCATTTCCCACTATCTGCTTGAATCGGTGGGTGGGGCTAAACAGGCAGTGATGTAGTGATTTTGATTTCTCAGCTCATGACCCCTTTAAGCTTTTTGATGCCATGGACCTCTAAATATATTAAAGGGGTCATATGATGCGATTTAAATTTTTCATTTCTCTTTGGAGTGTTACAAGCATAAAGAAGATCTGTAAAGTTGCAAAGACTAAAGTCTCAAATCCAAAGAGATATTCTTTATAAAAGTTAAGAGTCAGCCACACCAACCTAAAACGGCTCGTTCTAAGAAAGGCGGGGCATAGAGGAGAAACAATAATATACAGTATGTGGAAAATAATGTGTTTTTTTAACCTTAAACTGCATAAACACATTTCATTACACCACATACACAAAATAATGTTCTTTTTAGCAACATCATATGACCCCTTTAATATATAATTTTATATGTAAAATATGATTTGATATTATTATTATTTGTTGTAGTGTCTGTTTGTGAACCCCGACCTTCGCTTCCTTCAGTCTGAAACCCCTGCACATAGATGGCATCAAAGCTGGTAGATGTGGACTAAAAGCTTTAAAACTCCAGTTCTGATTTTTATGAGTCTTTAATGGTTTATACCCAGCAAACATTGTGCTGTTATTAAAAGGCTGTTCAGTCATTGCCTTCTCTTATGTAACGAACCTTTTACCTGTCTTCCAGCTAATGTTTTGTCAGGCACTTGACGCTGCATGGTTTCTCGTGAGACATTTGCTATTGAAATGGCATTGCAATCTTTATTATAATCTTTATAATCTAAAAACATCTTTCCTCAGAGACAAAACAAGTCAAGTGCCTTCGTTTAAGGATTCCAATTTTCAGAAGTGAATTTCTCGTCTGATGTTTTGTCTTGAGTATTGCAGGCACATTTTTTTGCATCTTTTATTTCTTCGTTGTGTTTCTCCTTGCAGATCGTACATGAGGCTCTTATCTCTGAATATTGTGTTAAACAGACAGTGCGCTTGTGCTGAGAAATTAAAATAATAATTTAAGGACAAAACAGATTTAGACACGTTTCGAGGGGCAGTTATGAAATTGTTTATATGTTGTATTGTCATGTGCTGGGAATAAATAACGCGAGCATTTTGATGTTACAGTTTATGATTTACAGTTACATTTTCTATTCTTGCTCTGACTTTCATCTTTTCATCTAAGTTAGGATGTAAAATCTCTGATTAGGGATGCATGAAATATTACTATATGTTATCGTATGATAGTAGAGATTCAAGTTTAAATTACAGGTAATGGACTATATTGGATATTCAATCTTTCATGCTTATTTTCGTAATTTTTTAATTTAGGTTACCTTTTCATCATATAACACTTACTTAAAGTTGACCTTAAAAAACACTAATAATTTAAAAAGTGTACTTTTTGGTAACACTTTAGAATAGAGAACACATATTCACAATTAACTAAGAGTTTTCCCTGAACAAACTCCTAATTTGCTGCTTATTAATAGTTAGTTAAGGTAGTTGTTAAATTTAAGTGTGGGGTAGGATTAAGGGATCTAAAATACGGTCATGCAGAATAAGGCATTAATATGTGCTTTATACGTACTAATAAACAGCCAAAATGCTAGTAATATGCATGCTAATAAGCAACTAGTTAAAAGTGAGAACTGATCCTTAAAATAAAGTGTTACTTTTTTTTTTACACCAGACATTATTATGTTGTGATTGCTATTTATTTATTAAGATAAAGTATATAATTTTAAGATATTAATTTTAAGATGTTCGTCTGTTACCCACCATCAGGTAATTGGTATGAGCCAGAATGTTAATATCAGGTGAATCCTTAAAGTCCCCATGAAATCAAAATTAAAGTTTTTTGGGTGTTAGTATCAATATGTTAGTCTTAAGGTTATCTATAAGGCAGTGTGCTCCAAAACAGTGACAAAATTAGCATTTAGAAGATATAAGCATTCAAAGCTTGCAGTTCGTCACTTCCGCCAAAACGGCTCAACGATTTTTTTTGATGTCACATCGTACTTCAGCTTCTCATGGCACGTAGTGCACTATATAGTGGACAGGGAACGATTCAAACAGTGTAAATATGCTTTCCATTGAGGAAAAAAAGAAGTCTCTAAGCATGTCAGGGGACCTTTAACACTGGTAAGATTTATAAGGCAGTATAAGGAGGAAGATACTGACCACTTATAGAAAAATGGGGGGGGGGTTAGCATGATTTGAGTTATAGAAGCAACATCCAAAGCATTGTTGTCAGATTTTATCGCTGACTTGAAGGCACGTGGTATTGGAATGCAGTCCTGACCAAATGTCTTGGCCCAATTCAGATATTTGCAATAGATAGAGCTACTCGCATAATGAAAATAGGAAATAGCTGCACAATAAGATGGCTGCCGAGCACATTGACTTGCCTTAAAGGGACTTTGAGTTTATTCCTGTGCTTCTGCTGAAGTATCGGAGTCTATTTTTAATCAGGTAGATTTGCCTTTGGAGACAGCCTGCCATAGATAGGGCCGGAATTTATGAGATTCTTCGCATTCTGAAAACAAACAATCATATTTTGCCTTGAATGCAGTGTAGATGATAATTTAATTGGACTGAAGTGTGCAATTTGACACTTCACCGCTGCGGCTTTCATTTGAAAACATCAGTATGATAAGCTAGTGCTTCATTGATCTGTTCTGAGTTGTTTTAGCCGTTGTCTGTTTAATGAGTCTGCAGAGCTAAGCTCTTTTCATTTATTTGGGGACTAAGGGATCTGAGCATGAATAATCGCCTCATAAGTATGATAGTAACAAAAGGCATTTGTTATATATGTGTATTCATATCCGCACATACTCTAGTTTACCCAAGGATCAAGTTGTTTTGAATTAGCGTCATTGTGCTTTGAAGCACAAATCACCCAATGCAATTACGATTCTTACAACGCCTGTATCTGTGCGTCAAGGACGTGTGGCAAAACCCCCATCAGGAACGGGGCGAAGGTCTGGCATAATGAGATTTCAGGCAACATTTATGAGAGCCCTACCTGTCAGATACTCACCCGAGTCTGACGTAAACAGGATTCACGTCTGAAGACGAGCCTTCTTTGTTTAGCTACACCACCTGGAGATGTCTAATTGTAAAATAAACCCACTGACAGCTCAGAAGACGGACCATCTATCACATTTGTCCTCTGACTGTGGGATTTGGCAGGTTCGGTGGATGAGAGCAATTTGTAGTGCTTCCCGCAGCCCGCTGGGCCATGCCAAGACCGATTGGTGGACTTGGCCTCGTTCACAAAGCGTACAGCGTTTTAGGAGCTCCTCTGGCACTCAGTGAATGGATACTGGCATAATCGTGTGAAGGACGACATTCCTGATCCATTTTTGTGCTGCATTACTGGCTGTAATATCAATAACGGTATCCTACCTGTTCTCAAGGGAATGCAAATCACTGCATATGTTTTTACAAAATCAGCGTAGCATTGCTTCAGTTTCCTGGTGAGATGTGCTGAAAGTGTGATTTTTAATTTCCACTGAATCCTAGGGAGCATACAATCTCAACAGAATGCGCCTTCAATGAAGTGTAAATGGCTTAAATACATCAGAAATTGCTGTGTGGACACTTCTGATGTTAAATGTTGTATTTAAAATTGAATTTCAATTAATAAATAAATCCAAGAAGGTTTAAATCCACTTAAAAGTTGCTTCGAATTCAGACTGTGTGTACAAAAACAAAAGGAATTTGTTGCGTTTTTCAGCAGCTCTGTGTACAAACATACACACATACACAATAAAGTTATATACATCTAGATGGAGTAGGCGGAAGGCTTGTATGCAGATATACAAATTCTATGAATAGATGAATAGAAATATGTATTTACATTAGTATCTACTTATTAAGACACAGGTGGCATAAAAACTATATAAATTTTGAACTAGAACATTATTTGGAAATACATTCAGAATTATTAAAGTCTCATGTATTGGAAAAAATGATGTGCTTCTACCACGCAAACATTATCATACCTTTGCACATAGAAATATACACAAGTAAACTAGTAAAGCATCTAAAACATTTACTGTATGAACATCTACAGAGAAATATAAACGCTTATGAATACTTTTAGATTAATAGAAAATTGAATTTATGGAATGAATAGTTTCTTTCATCGCTTTTAATTTAATAAAGTTAATTTTATCATTATTTAATTATTTCATCATTTAGTTTTTAGTTTGTTTGTCATGGGACATCTGATTAAAAATATCTACATAGTATTACTGTATGTTTATCTGCATATGACATTGTTTTAATAGTTGAGGAGTGGTCAGATTTAGGGTCATGGTGGGATTCTATACTGTAAAGTGTCTATATATCAATAAAATACTAATGGTAATGCGATCAGGCTGATACAGCATTTCATCTGCAATGGCACCGATTTGTGAACGACTAGAGAAAAATATTTTGGGTTCAATCTATATGTGCTTGTCTTTAAATTAGCTACCACTTATAAACTTGTATTCTTGTGTTTTTTTATAACAGTGCAATGTTGTTTGTGAGCGTCATGTCTTAGTACGGCCTGTCGGCTGTGGATTACATGAATCATAAATCAGCAAATACAGCAATCAATGAAGCTGAACAACAACAAGCCAAATTTCACCTCCAACGCTGACATGCGGCTCCAGCTTGGCAAGAAAAGGTAAGAGCAATTAACTGAGTCATTGTCATCCCAGGACCCGTAATTATCAGCACACATTTTCCTGATCCACGCCATCCACCTCGCAGTGTGGGGCAAACATGCATTATAACCACCGTCTCGGTTTAGAGCCAACAAAAAGGATGACTTAAATTATTAAGATGTAACAGAACACAATCATTTAATGTTTCCAGTGTCTGCGCTGCAGCGTGTGTATAATATATAAAGCGCTGCCACAGACATTGGCAGGCAGACTCGATTGCGAGCAGCTTTGCTTGCTGGTCAGGTTTCAGAAAATTCCTCCAGCATGTACCTTAGTTATCCAGCCCACCCCAGCTTGGCCTTCATGAAAGGGCATCGTAAGACAGGAATATTGATAGGCCTGTACCACGTTCGGAGACCGAGTTTGAAGGGCCCAACAGGATTGAGGGCTGTGCTGTGTTATAAAAGCCATGTTATTTTTACTTTCTCCAGCCTCTGGGTCCGTGCAGCAGACTCTCTCTTGATTTAAAAAAAAAAAAAAAAGTCGTGCTATTTGTTTTTTAATGGCTAACTCGTGCCATCATTCATGAAATCGTCTCAGGTTACTTATGTAACCATGGTTCCCTGAGTAGGGAACGAGACACTGCGTCCTCTAGGGGTCGCTATGGGGAACGCCTCGTCGTGACCCGTGTCTGAAGCATACATTGAAAAAACACCAACTTGTTGGCCGGCGACAGCCATGACGTCACTACCGGTGCGACTATAGTATAAATAGGCGACGGGAGCTACACATCATTCACTTCTTCGTCTGAAGCTTGCATCCGCAGCATGGCAAGAAACCTAGAGGACGCAGTGTCTCATTCCCTACTCAGGGAACCATGGTTACATAAGTAACCTAAGACGTTTTCACCAACTTCATATTTCAATTTGACTAAGCTTAAATTTCAAGGCAGCATTAAGTTGTAAAAGGTTTTTTTTTTAACAGTGAGTCTAATCCATTTAAGCTTGATTTGGCTGTCGCCGGCCAACAAGTTGGTGTTTTTTCAATGTATGCTTCAGACACGGGTCACGACGAGGCGTTCCCCATAGCGACCCCTAGAGGACGCAGTTCGAAGTTCCCATGAAAGGGAAGCATGTATTTATTGTGTGTATCTTCATTTTATTTTAAAGCGATAGTTCACCCAAAAATAATCGTTCTGTCATCATTTACTCCTTCATGTCATTCCAAAACTCTGTGACTTTATTCTCTGTGGGTTTTTTTTTTTTCTCCATACATGTCAAAGAAGACCAATGTTGTTTAGACCCAAATGTTCTTCAAAAATGTCACATAGGTTTGTGTGTGAGTAAAAGAAGACAGAATGATCTTTTTTGGTGAACCATCCCTTTAAATCAGCATAATGTGTAAAGAGTTGAGTGAGGATGGTCTCAGTTGGACTCTGACAGCTCGTCTGATGTGCTGCTGCTAAATAATCCCACAAACAGAGAGATGTGTTGTGATTAATTTACAAATTTGAATAATTTCTCTCCGTCAGTCTTCATACATACAGAGCTGTTCATGAGGAGCCACACGAACACAACACAGCACTGCTGATGATGTGGTCATCATGTCAACTATGACTAGTCTGCTTGAAACCTTAACTTTGCGGTTTATGTGAATAGCATAGTTTGTTAATAATTAGTAATAATAAGGCCTGTAGAAGCACATAACTACTGTACTGATGTGAACTGATATATCAAACTAGTAAAAACATCAAGATAATGTGGATTTCTAGTTTAAGATAATAGTGACTTGAAGTTTGTTGATAAGATCTTATAACTCTCTGTCACGGTTGTAATGAGCTTTAAATGGATAATTCACCCAAAAATGAATATTCCGTCATTAATTACTCACCTTTATGTCATTCCAAACTCGTAAGACCTTCGTTCATCTTCGGAACACAAATGAAGATATTTTTGATGAAATCCGAGAGCTTTCTGACCCTGCATAGACAGCAACGGAACTACCAAGTTCAAGTCTCAGAAAGGTAGTAAGGATGTCGTTAAAATAGTCCAATGTGACATCAGTGGTTCAACCTTAATTTTATGAAGCTATGAGAATACTTTTTGTACGCAAAGAAAACAAACACAAAAAAAAAGACTTTATTGTGTCGCATGTGTCATGGTACTCTCATGAGCGTAAATCGAAGTCTGACATGGAAGAGAAGAAATAGTTGAACAAAGTCATTATTTTTATTTTTATTTTGTTTTTGCGTACAAAAAGTAGTCTCATAGCTTCATTAAATTACGGTTGAACCACTGATGTCACATGGACTATTTTAACAACATCCTTACTACCTTTCTGAGACTTGTTTCTGTCTATGCAGGTTCAGAGAGCTCTCGGATTTCATCAATAATATCTTCATTTGTGTTCCAAAGATGAACGAAGGTCTTACGGGTTTGGAATGACATGAGGGTGAGTAATTAATGACAGAATTTTTATTTTTGGGTGAATTATCAGTTTCACATATAAATATCTGAGAAGTTTTTGTTTAGGTCTTCACTAAAGGGCAGCAATCTCTGTGAATCTCCAGTAGAAGTGAACAGCTGTTGGTCTGTCATTTGAGCTAGTAAAATATTTTAGAACATTGTCAGACGTATGCTTTAGATGTTTTGCAATATACTGTAATGTTCAGCACATTTGTTAGTTGTATCTATTTGTGTTCTTCTGAAACTCTCTGAGACGTTATAATGACGTGTCCTCTGCCATCCAGAGGCTCAGCGACCGAGACTTCTCTCAATCTAGCTGGAGAAGGTCCCTGTCCTCCCTCTCCCAGATTAAAGGGAGAAGCTTTTAGATACAGGCGAAGCAGCCATGCATTAACTGCGTGACACGCGGCTCTCTCTGGGCTCAGGCACATTGTGATTGCTGTGGCTGAGAGGCTGCCTCTCTTTTCAGTCCAGGCCCCTTTTGGCTGCCACTGAGATCAAGGCATCCCAGATTTATGAGCATGGCGAGAAATGGATGGCTAATTCAATCAAGTCTATTATTCCTCAGGCTGAGCTCTGTTATCTGCAGCCCCTGTGCAGGCATTTTGATGCATTGCTTCTCTTCTCAGCACACCAGCCCCCTGAAATCAAACGGGGCCTAAGTCAGTGTACCGCGGTGAGGCATGGAGGCCTAGCCTCTCTTTCCCAATGACTGACAGCATTCTCACTATTCCTCCGCTGACATACTGTTCACTGCCACATGCGGCCGGTTTGAGGTGCTGAT
Source organism: Sinocyclocheilus rhinocerous (assembly GCF_001515625.1). Classification (NCBI taxonomy): domain Eukaryota; kingdom Metazoa; phylum Chordata; class Actinopteri; order Cypriniformes; family Cyprinidae; genus Sinocyclocheilus; species Sinocyclocheilus rhinocerous. The sequence goes on from NW_015626872.1 coordinate 200,937, forward strand.
GGGGCGCTTAGAGGACGTTCATAGGATGTTTACTGTGTTGAGATGTGCTGAAGTTGCATTTGGTCTCGTACTCTATTGCATACCTTGTCAGTGTTTTGCGTTTGCTTAGCCCTTTGTTGTGATAAACTGTAAAGCGTGTTCAAGCGCTAGCAAAAGACATTGTAAAGAAATACTATTTGAGAGAAGCAGTCAATCAGTGGAAGTTAAAAGCAGATCATAAGTGTATTTATTTCTTGTCTCATTAGAGTTTAGCGCAGTTGTCATTGCTAGGAAATGCTTGTTTTGTTTACTGTGTTGAGATGTGCTACTCCTGCAGCACTCTCCAATAATTTCTCATTTTTACGCACTCCCCGTCTGACTGGAAGAGGTGGAGGTACTGGACTGCTTATCTCTAATGATTGGCAATTTATTCTTTTACCTTCTCTGAGTATTCACAGCTCCTTTGAATCACATTCAGTCAGTATTACCCACCCTTTTAAAATCCATTTTGTAGTTGTTTATCGACCCCCAGGACCACAAGGTAACTTCTTGGATGAATTAGATGTGCTGCTCTCAACCTTTCCAGAAGATGGTACTCCCCTAGTTATGCTCGGAGACTTCAACATCCACCTACATGGTTCTTGACACAACACATGCCCCTCCACATGTCATCTTTTGACGTAACCTACATTCACTCTCACCCTCCCAGCTATCTGCTATGGTTTCATCTTCGCTTCCTTCCCCTAAACAGTTAGCATCTCTTGATGCTAACAGTGCTACTGATACTTTCTGCTCCACTCTTACATCTTGTTTAGACACTGTCTGCCCCTTGTCTTCCAGGCCAGCCCGTACAACCCCTTCTGCCCCTTGGCTGTCTGATGTTCTCTGCGAACATCGTTCTAAGCTCAGCGCTGCTGAAAGGGTGTGGCGCAAATCAAAAAATCCTACTGACCTAAATGTGTATTAGTCACTCCTCTCTTCCTTTTCTGCTAATGTCTCCACTGCTAAAAGGACATACTATCATAAAATTAACAATTCGTCTAAGTCTCGCATGCTCTTTAAAACATTTTCCTTGCTCCTCTGTCCTCCTCCTCTACCTCCTTCATCAACTCTAACAGCTGACGACTTTGCCACATTCTTCATTAATAAATTAAAACCATCAGTGCACAATTTTCCACACCACAATCTGTCAAGCACATCTTACCAGCAAACATATACTCATTCACAGCCTTCTCTTCACTCTCTGAGGCAGAAGTCTCCAAACTCATCCTTTCTAATCATCCTACTACTTGTCCGCTTGATCCTATTCCATCTCATCTCCTTCAAGCCATTTCTCCTGCAGTTGTACCTGCACTCACATCATTAACACATCCCTTCACACTGGTGTTTTTCCCTCAGCATTTAGACAGGCTCGTATAACCCCACTACTGGCGAAACCCACCCTTAACCAATCTCTTTTAGAGAACTACAGACCGGTTTCCCTTCTTCCTTTCATTGCAAAAACACTTGAACGAGCTGTGTTCAACCAAGTCTCTGCCTTTCTCACACAGAACAACCTCCTCGACAGCAACCAGTCTGGTTTCAGAAGTGGACATTCAACCGAGACTGCCTTGCTCTCAGTTGTTGAAGCCCTAAGACTGGCAAGAGCAGATTCCAAATCTTCCGGCTTAGGGTTTGGCTTAGCATGTAATTATGCATAATTGACATGGTTAACCACCAGATCCTCCTGTCAACCCTATTGGCAAAGGGCATCTCAGGAACAACACTCCAGTGGTTTGAGTCTCATCTCTCAGATAGGTCCTTCAAAATATCTTGGAGAGGTGAGGTGTCCAAGTCGCAACATCTAGCTACTGGGGTGCCTCAGGGCTCAGTACTTGGACCACTTCTCTTCTCTGTCTACATGGCATCACTAGGTTCTGTCATTCAGAAACATGGCTTTTCATATCACTGCTATGCTGATGACACTCAACTCTACCTCTCATTCCATCCTGATGATCCGACGATAGCTGCTCGCATCTCAGCTTGTCTAACAGACATTTCTTGCTGGATGAAAGACCATCATCTTCGCCATTCAAAATAAAAAAGCGCACTTTTTCATTTTATAATGCCGTCTTATTGCT
>NW_015626872.1:204791-205660 GCF_001515625.1 Sinocyclocheilus rhinocerous
TGTGCCCCCCCCCCCCTTTAAAAGCAAGAGTGTTTTATAATGGATGCTGGCTGAAGGTATTTTAGTTTATGCTGTGGTCAGTGGTTTAGTGATTCTGAATGGATCCGTATAGTAGTACAGTCAGGTCAAGACAGGAGGTTTAGTGGAGGTTTGGCGTCTTCCTGTGGTCCTGTTTGGCTTGCTTTTTTGTATTGAAAATGTTTTAAATTATTGATTGATTTATTGATTGTGTCATTATAAATATGTCACATCTTACCAGCAAACATACACTCGTTCACATCCTTCTCTTCAATCTCTGAGGCAGAAGTCTCCAAACTCATCCTTTCTAATCATCCTACTACTTTTCCGCTTGATCCTATTCCATCTCATCTCCTTCAAGCCATTTCTCCTGCAGTTGTACCTGCACTCACTCACATCATTAACACATCCAGGACAAATGAGGACACATTTCATTAACTTTTTTGATGGGGTGTTATACAAACGAATTATTTCCGAACACTTGAATGAGTTGTGTTCAACCAAGTCTCTGCCTTTCTACCAGTCTGGTTTCAGAAGTGGACATTCAACCGAGACTGCCTTGCTCTCAGTTGTTGAAGCCCTAAGACCTTTGAGAGGTGAGGTGTCGAAGTCGCAACATCTAACTACTGGGGTGCCTCAGGGCTCAGTTCTCTGTCTACATGTTATCACTAGGTTCTGTCATTCACTCTTGTTCTGTCCAGGCTGGACTATTGCAATGCTCTCTTGGCAGGTCTTCCAGCCAGTTCTATCAAACCTTTACAATTAATCCAGAATGCAGCAGCAAGATTAATTTTTAACGAGCCGAAAATAATGCACGTCACACCTCTGTTTATAAGTTTGCACTGGCTAAC
>NW_015626872.1:206049-209693 GCF_001515625.1 Sinocyclocheilus rhinocerous
CACTCTTGTTCTGTCCAGGCTGGACTATTGCAATGCTCTCTTGGCAGGTCTTCCAGCCAGTTCTATCAAACCTTTACAATTAATCCAGAATGCGGCAGCAAGATTAATTTTTAATGAGCCAAAAAGAATGCACGTTACACCTCTGTTTAGCAATTTCGCATAAAGTTCAAGGCATTAATGTTTGCCTTCAAAACCACCACTGGCTCTGCACCCCTTTACCTAAATTCATTACTTCAGACTTGCGTTCTGCACGTGAACGTCGCTTTATTTGTCTTCAACCAAAACTATTTGCTGTGGAACACATAATACATTAATGAGACCAAAGACTGTGCATTAGATTTACCCAAAACGAATTATATCTCAGGTTTAACCACTATAGAGACATCAGAGCCAGCTGCGAATTCCAGAAGATTTGGCTAAGGTGAGGCTGCTCTCAACGGGTTCATGTGCGCTGAACGGCCGCTGATGTCCTGGAGCTCACATCTCCTAAAATTCAGAAGAAAATTTTCAAATGGACGTTATCTTTATTAACAAACGGCATATTTGAAATCTAAACAACTACATTCCCAACTAAAAAACTATATTCTAAAAAACTCGAGTCATTACACTCACTGTGAGAAATACTGCAAGCAGAGTGATACAAACTATGAAATGGCTGGAGTTCTATTATAACTAGAATATTGCACCACTGGAAAACGCTTTCAGCCAATCAGATTCAAAGACCAGAAAGAACTGTTGTATAAATAAAGATTGACGTCTGTCCCTGGGAACCAACTTTTCAAGGAATTATTTAAACAAACCTACAAAATCTACATAAACTACAGTTGAGTCCAAAAAATATATGTGTGTAGATTAATAAAAATACATTACCAATTATAATTGTAAAATATTTTGTTCATAATTATATGGAATCATTGTTTTTTTTTTGTAATTAAATAATGCTTATTTCTTTATTAATTTTTCATGGGGACTTTTAGCTGTCACTCAGGACTGGCATATGTGCGTTTACCGTGTGCTGAAAATGACTTCTGAAAATACCCTGACCCGTTTTTATCAGCAGTTCATCCATCGATTTGCAGTGTGACCTTCATTATATAAACTTGGGTTATCATAATTGATGCTACTGTGTTCAGCATGAAGTGTACACTACAGTTCCCATAATTACTGATTATTTCTTTCACAGGAAGGCTCATTAAGGGTAATCTCCTCTTCCAACAGCAATAAATGTGCTCCCAAGATATATGACAACATTTACCAAGTGAAGCTCTACTGAGTAGCGAGATCATACAGCTGATTATACTGAGCGCTCTGATAACTGAACACAGACGAGAGATAGAAAGCGACGGAGATTTAGAGGGGAACTGAAGGAGATATGGATTTCATAATTGGAGTGGGCGGCAGAAGTATAAATCCCCTCTGAAGTTAGCGAGGAGGTATATGAAAAATCATTCACTTAAACACAACAGATCCATTTAATTTTCTCCATTAATTAGAATAATAATGAAACACTTACTCTGAGTCCGAGCACTTTCCCTTTGAGTGTAGCAAAAAGCAGACCTAAGCATTTTAAAGCTGTAGTCGAGTTCATAAAGCCAGTTTGTAATGGATTTGCCTCTCATGAGAACCAGAGAGAGAGAGAGTAAAGGCAACAAGAAAACGTCACTCACAATTTTTGCCCCAAAACATCACACAAAATGTGCCATTATCAGCTCCTTTCACTGTTTTTTTGTTTTTAAATTGGGCGACCCAACATTGTAATAAAACAAAAATACTTGAATTAAAATGTAGAATTGTTACTATGAACTGCACAGTCCTGACAGTAATGTTACCATGACATAGACTGAATAGAAAAATCTGCTTATTGTTTTTGCCACCCAACCTGGATTTTTAAAGTCACTGCTCTTTGGATTTAAGAGGAAAAGTGCAGGAAAGTGCTTGATTATTCCCTCCGAAGTTTGTAGTCAGCAAGGTCAAAGGGGGACCAGTGGGACAGAGACAATTTATTCTGGAATAGATAATGGGAAGGATTTAGAAATGGCCTTTGATATGACCCTTGAGAAATAAAGAAAAGGCTGACTAAATAATTTACCAGCTGCCATTAATATGAATCAGAAAATAAATCTGTAATGAGATGAATGCAAATGTGCGGTGTGTTTGTCTGTGTGTGGCCAGGATTCACAAGCGCAAGGTTATGAGTCTGTCCCTGATCCGTCAGCCGGAGGAGATGAATTCACCAAACAGAGCAGGTTCCACAGCTTGAATAAGAACAGAGCCTGAAATGATTTTTAAAGCAACACCATTTGCTGGAAACTGTAAAATCACAACAAACTGATGTCAGTATTTAAAATAAGCTACAGTCTGATGAACTGACGAGAGCGTCCGTATTGGCCAGCAGTTCTGAGGAGCGTTGATCTGGAAACGCTGCATAATTTGGCAAAGATCTACGATCATTTTCTTCCCTCAGCAGTGCATTAGCAGTACTAAAGAGCTGCACTCTTTTCCTCATTTGCTTTAGTGTCACAATTATTTTCTCATTCGCCTCTTATTATTGCATTGAGATAGCCATGATTATCCTTATCAGCATTATTTTCTTTATATGGACTGCACTATCTCGTTGTTGTTGTCAAGAGCCGCTACTGTGAGGAGCGAGGAACGAGGAGATGAGGAGTTGACTTCAAACAAAGAGACTTTAATTAACATCCATGGAACAAGGAACACACACGTAGCGGGGAAATACGAATATTCAATACCAGACGAAGAACTTAGGAAAACACAGGGCTAAAGTAATGGGACTAATCAAGGAAATCACGAGACACACCTGGAACTCAATAAACAATTAACAAGGGAAAACTGGGTCATGGAGCACGTGGAGAGGGAAAAACACACAGAATGAGTCCCTGGGTTTAATTTTGACAGGCCTACTCCTTTCTGGCGCCTGAACAAGTTGATTTAAGACAAGTTATTTAATTGTTGAGTTAAATTGTGTTTCTGGGGCCCACCATCGGTACAACTTCATCAAGCTAAAAGGGGAAAAAAGGTAATCTCTAATAATTTAGCTTTTTATTTTTTTATCAAGTATATTTGATGAATAATGATCCCCTTATGCGGGATTCCCTTCCCAAAATATAATCACAGCCACATTCAGCTATACTCTCTGAAAATAAAAGTGTGACACTGAAATCAGAATATTGTTTCCTAAATTAAATCATTAAATATTAAGTATTACATATACTTGCTTTCTTTTTATTTAAAAAATAAAAAACTTGAGCATCTAACACTTGCACTCTCTATTCTAGGCCTATTTCTATTGTAACTACTTGTTTTCTTTTTATTTATTATAAAAACCTTGAACCTCTAACACTAACACTCTCTATTCTATTTCTATTCTACCGGGGAAATACGAATATTCAATACCAGACGAAGAACTTAGGAAAACACAGGGCTAAAGTAATGGGACTAATCAAGGAAATCACGAGACACACCTGGAACTCAATAAACAATTAACAAGGGTTGTGACACAATGTAATGTTATTTTTTGCCAAAACCTTCCATATTCAAATAATAATCATCATAATCATAATCATTACAATTATTTGTCTTTAAATGGTAAGTGTGTATATATATATATATATATATATATATAT
>NW_015626872.1:209819-244819 GCF_001515625.1 Sinocyclocheilus rhinocerous
TTTTATTTTATTTTTATTTTTTATTTTATTTATTGATAAATGACCCTCTAACGCACATCTATTTGTTTTCTTTTTATTTATTATAGAAACCTTGAACCTCTAACACTAACACTCTCTATTCTATTTCTATTCTACCCACTTTTTATTTTATTTTATTTTTATTTTTTATTTTATTTATTGATAAATGACCCTCTAACACACATCTATTTGTTTTCTTTTTATTTATTATAAAAACCTTGAACCTCTAACACTAACACTCTCTATTCTATTTCTATTCTACCCACTTTTTATTTTATTTTTATTTTTATTTTACTTATTGATAAATGACCCTCTAACGCACATCTATTTGTTTTCTTTTTATTTATTATAGAAACCTTGAACCTCTAACACTAACACTCTCTATTCTATTTCTATTCTACCCACTTTTTATTTTATTTTATTTTTATTTTTTATTTTATTTATTGATAAATGACCCTCTAACACACATCTATTTGTTTTCTTTTTATTTGTTATAAAAAAATGACCTTCTAACACTAGCATTCTCTATTCTTTTTCCATTCTGTCTACTTGTTTTCTTTTTATTTATTATAAAAACCTTGAACCCCTAACACTAACACTCTCTATTCTATTTCTGTTCTACCCACTTTTTATTTTTATTTTTTTATTTTATTTTATTTATTGATAAAATGACCCTCTAACACACATCTATTTGTTTTCTTTTTATTTATTATTTAAAAAATTATCCTTTATAAAAAAATTGACCTTCTAACACTCGTATTCTCTATTCTTTTTCCATTCTGTCTACTTGTTTTCTTTTTATTTATCATATAAAAAACCTTACATATTATTGCTCTTTTGTTAGTATGAGAAATGTTTGTAATTATATTTGGATTTATTTGCGTAGAACCTTTTACTGTAAATATGATTTCTGACTACAGTCTTTAAACGTAGGAATGAAACAGGGGAAAGAATGAATTCCTAGAAAAGCACTGAATTAGCCCGTGTCGCTTCCTCCAAGGTCTGATCTTTATCGGACTAAAGCGTCTTATCAGCAGGAAGTCGGAAGTGATTAGGTATAAAAGATGATTTCAAACTTCTCTCAGCTGTGTGTAGAAATTAAATGATGAAGATGTCCTGCAGATTGCAGGAGCTCTGATTAGTGCGCCGTACAAACGGGACTCACACTGACACCTTTCTCTGCCATGGCGAATCACTTTCATACCACAATTAACTGTCTAAGCTAACCACGACAAACAAACATGTCCTTTGCATACAAATGAAGACAATCCCCTGAAGGTTACTGCCAAGCCTGCAGCCTGTGTCTCGAGTGTTTATGTAGCCGCTGTCCTATGATGTTCTATAAAATGTTTTTTCTTTTCTTTTTTTCTTGCGTTTGGCGTGTGTATACTCCATTAGTGATCTCCAGCAGTTGTGACATCAGAAAGCGTTCAGCCCCCTGCTGCAGCGGCGTGACACACGAGTGCTGGACGCGCGCCAACCTCACCTCTACACCCACCGCAGCTGCTGTTACTATGGCAGCTCTGCGCAGACAAACGCAGGACATCTCCATCCATTCATCCGCTCCTCGAGCTGCTCATACTGACTCCGTGTGTTCACGGTGTCTTCCTCTGCTTTCGTCCCATCAGGCAAAAGTCTGTGCTCTTTAAAGGCTTCGACTGAGTCAAATCCTCTTTTTAAAGGGTTAGTTCACCCATATATGAGAACTCTGTCATTAATTATTCACCCTCATGCCATTCCTAACCCGTAATGCCCGGTTCAGGCTACACGATTTTAGCCCGATTTTGCCACGATTTGCTTGACGTAGGGTGTCGTGGGGATTCGCAAACGACAATGGGTGTCTGGACGCAAGATTCCATCGTTTCAGCTCGTGTAGTGTGTCATAGTGGACGACAACCGATTCCACGTCTACGATGCTTCACGACATCACGACAGAAAGACTAGCATGTTTAATTTTTTTTCTGTCGTCCACGACGAGTTCTGTCACATTGGTGATGTTGACCAATAGCAGCACAGGAGCTCTTTCATACACGGGTTTCAAACATGGCGAAACTCCTGCCTGTATGATGTGTCATCGAGGGACTACCACGACAGAACAAAGAAAGAAAAATGCTGGCGAACTATAGCGGAAGCGCTTCAGCAATGTTTACACTCTTGTTTTCGGAAGTCAGTCGCTAGTTCCGCCTTCTCGATGACATCACGTGCGCTGTTAAAAAGGGCACGCGATGAATGGTCGGGAAGCAACGTGTAGTCTGACATGTTTCTTGTCCACGACACGACAAGATTTTAGGAGTCAAAATCGTGTAATCTGACAATGTGACTATCGTGACCGACAAAAATATCGTCTAGTCTGAACCCGGCATAAGACCTTCGTTCATCTTTGGAACACAAATGAAGATATTTTTGATGAGCTTTCTAACCCTTCATAGAGAGCAATGCAACTGAAATGTTCCCAGACCCAGAAATGTAATAAGGACGTCGGTAAAATAGTCCACGTTACATCAATTTTACGAAGCTACAAGAATATTTTTTTAAATTTTATTTAAAAATAACGTTTTTATTCAACAGTTCTTCTCCAAGTTACCGTCTTCTGCCATTATGGAAAGTCTCATGACGCATGCATGTGCTGCTGCTATGTAGAACATGTTTACAAGCAGAGAAATCACTTGTAGAAGAAGAATTGTTGAATTAAGTCGTTATTTTTGTTTAGTTTGCGCACAAAAAGTATTCTCGTAGCTTCATAAAATTACAGTTGGACCACTGATGTCACATGGACTATTTTATACGTTTCTGGGTCTGGGAACATTTCAGTTAAATATTGCTTTCTATGGAGGGTCAGAAAGCTCTCGGATTTCTTCAAAAATACCTTAATTAGTGTTCCGAAGATGAATGAAGGTCTTCCGGGTTTGGAACGACACGATGGTGAGTGATTAATGACAGAATTTTCATTTTTGGGTGAACTAACCCACCTGACCACTTACTGCCACATTTGGCGTAGTCTGCAGGGTCGCCATAGTTCAGGGTGAGCTTTTGTTTGAGTTTTTTCCTTTCTTGCAGACGTGAGAAGGGCATTTTGACTTTATATTTTGTAGGGGATTGTATTGCATGTTGTGTCCTTTTCGAGGCGGAGCAGCACTGCAGGTCCTTTTGTGTGCGAGTCTCCTTGGATGGGCCAATCTACAATTGGTGAGTGGTAATGGGAAGAGGCGCTCCTTTTATAGAATGCATGTTATGTCAAATTCAGAAACCCCTGGGCGTGATAAATTGTTGAACAGGAGGTAGGTACTAGGTAGTTGTTGCATCGAGTTGGAATCCTTTTTAGTGTTGCTCACTGGCTGTCTGTTGGAGGTCTTTAGGTGGGAATGGGTGGGAACTCCAAGGGGGGCCTGGCATCAAGGTTAGTTCTTTGTGCCTGTAATGTAGTATGGGGCGCAAGGGAGAATGTTGTTAGAGGCCCATGGTGCCCGGGTAGAGCTAGGCCCATCAAGGGAACTGTCGAAATCGCAGCGAGTCCAATTGGATCAGCTCTTTGGAACTTGTGGCTGGGTCATAGGCCAGGAAGTGTCACTATACCGCTGGTGTTCGTGGTTCTTAATCATGGAATTGGTCCTCCTGTGGTAAATGTTTGCGACCTGGCCATGTTGCCAGGAAGTGTTTGCACCTGACCCTATGTCTTGTAAGGTCCCTCCTATGGTTTGAAGTGAGCAGTCTTTTGCATGCTAGTGTGTACCAAGTGGGGCAGCTGCAGCTTGGTCGTATTGAATGGCATCGTAAGTTAATTTTAGAGCCCCAGTGCAGCATTGCTATCATTGTTGTACCTTTCTCTCAGAGTTAGCCTCTGAATTGCAGGTGCTGAGTTTTGTAATGTGTGTCCCAACATTGTCATAAGGTGTGTTCCCAGCCTTGCTATAGTTGCAATGTTCCGTCAAGGTGTGCGGTTGCAGGGTATGGCAGATTGTATTGGGCATTTTCAATTGGTAACAGTAAATTGGTCAATGTGGTTTCTGCATGACATTTGTGCTTTTTGAGCCCTCTAAATCTGGCCTTCCAGTGGGATTGATAGCCTCACCGTCATTGGTGTAGGTAAGTTGGGGCATTTCCGATGCCAGTGAATGTGGGTATCACTGGTGTAAAATTCAATTAGTCAATTTAAGTGGCATTAACGTGGCTAGTTTCCCTTCAAAGGTTCTTGAAGATTAAGGCCAATAGCTGGTCAGTCCTGAAATGTCTACTGCTTGCCAAGGATAGTGGGCGATGTGGTAAAAGGTGCCATGTCACCCTCTGGTGTAATATCTAGTGCTGTGTCAGTTTTCTTCAGGCCTTGGGATAATTTCTAAGGTTTGTCCATCGTCGGGGCGGGATTTCTCTTATTATTGGTCATTTTCTAAGCACCTGACCACTTACTGCCACACATAGTTCACCCATAAATGATTATTCTGTCAACATGTATGACTTTATTTCTTCTTAAACACTAAAGGAGATATTTGTAATGCTGTGCTGCATGGTCACTCTCTTCCATGACATTACAATGAACAAGAAATACAGTTTTCAAGCTTCAAAAATAATGCAAAAGCACCATAAAGGTTTCATAAGAGTAGCCCATATGACGCAATGTGTTACAAATCTTCTGAAGTTAAATAGCAGCATTGGGTGGGGAAAACACTGAAAAGTCGTTAATCACTCATCGTTTTCAGCTCATTGAGCTGGTATACAGAGGCTGCGAACAAATCATCCGGTCAAAGAAAGAACCGAATCAGTTTGATTCATAAACGAATCATCATGATCGAATGAATCAGACTTGGCTACTTCTCTCAGGAATATGCTAAGGAAATGACGTCTTACCAAATGTCTGTTTTGAACATTCAGTTCTTCAGTTTCTGTTCATCGTAACTGCATAGAAATGGTTTATTTGTGAGGGGGAGTAAACAATGACTGAATTCTCATTTCTGCGTGATTTGTTCTTTTACGTGGACAAAACTCTGTTTATAATTTGTGTCTGTGGAGAATGCATCAAATTATCACTTAGAGATTAACCTGTTATCCTGGCTGTTACACTTATAGATTATATTATATTATATTAGAAACCTAATTATCCTCACATTCATGGAAAAATGACATACACTGCTCTGGGAAATGCAGCTGCAGATTCTCCTGGTTCCCTATTATTCCTTGAGCTTCACACCACATGATTTTAAGATTTCCCAGGTCACATACAGTATGTATGCTAACAGCATGTGCCGGATTAATCTCACTGAATAGAAGGTTCTCCACAGAATGATTATTTTATGTCTGAACTGTCTCTGACTCTTGACCCAGGGCGAGGGACTGATGGAAAGCTCACTACTGATTTCATCTGAAGCGTTGGAAGGCCAGTGCCACATATTAGAACGTCCCAAAGGTCACTTCAGTCATCCGATGGAGGGCATCTCACTGTCAGATACTCCTCCACCACAGACGAATCTCTGTTACCTCTCTCCTCTTACTGAGATATGCAGCTGCTCACACTATTGTTCTGAAAGATGGACGAGAATTAGCATTTCCCAGCCATGGGATGATGCTAATGTTTTTTTTTTTTTTTTTAAAAAAAATTTAAACACATGTTAGCCTACACCCCATAAACACAATCAAGCCTAGAAAAAAAAATAAAATAGTCAACCACCCCTTTATAGTCTACTGTGTTTCACAGTCAACACATATGACTTTTTGGCTAGGTTTAAAGGAAAAGAGCACTTTTACATAAACAACTTGAACCTTAAAGAAGCTGTGTTTCAGTAGGAGTTTATAGGAGGACTTACAGTATGATGGGTGCTGTTTGCATTGGAAGCATCGTCTGATTCAGTGGACATTGGGCTTTCAGTGTATTTTTGTCAAAGAGGTCATTTCACTGTTTAGTGGAAGAAACCGCTTTTAGGATGAGCACTGCAGAAATACAAAAAAACCAAACATATTTTGCTAATGGCAGACATCTGTGTTTCTCCGCTCTTGAAAAGCACCGGACCCAGCGGACCTTACTCAGGAATTGTTAAGAACTTACAGCGTAAAACAGTGTTAACATTTACTTTTGAGGTATGTGTAATGTTTTTAAGGTAATGTAGAGCACTGGCCTTATTTTGTGCATAAATCCCATGCCGCTGGAAATTCTCAAAGGCAGCTCATGTTGAAGTAGACCTTTATAAATATGAATCAGCACAACTATTCTCAACTTTGATAATAACCAGAAAGGTTTCTTGAGCAGCAAATCAGCACAATAGAATGATTTCTGAGGGATCATGTGACACTGAAGACTGGAGTGATGATTCTGAAAATTCAGCTTTGATCACAAGAATAAATTACAATATAAACATATATACAATATAAATTAAAATATATTCGCATAGAAAACAGCTATTTTAGATTGTAATAATTTTACAATTTTTTGTGTATTTTTGATTAAATAAATGCAGCCTTGCTGAGCAGAAGAGACTTCTTTCGAAAACATTAAAAAAAAAAAAATCTAAATATGGAAAGGTAGTGTATAAACTATGCAAATGTATGTTTCGTTTGCATGTCTTTTACCCTGCTCTAGTGTACATGCAGATGTAAATAAACATCTAACATGAATGTTTGATTCCATTATCAGTAACTCTAAAGCAACCAAACATGCTTTCTGTACTATAATGTAAATGTAAAAAGAGCAGACTGCAAACCAAATGATAGATCTCTCTTTGAACGAGACAGTCTTGCAGAAAAACAGCTGTTAAGGCTGAATATGAACGTTTCCAGCCCCCCAATGCATTCATCCTAGTGTCTGCACCAGCAAACCCTCCCCATTAGCGTCCTCGAGACGAGCCGTGGCGTGAATGAAAGCTACGCTTAAATGATGCTCTTTTACACTCGCCGTGTGTGTGTGATTTCATCTCCCGTCTCTCGTCTCTCTTATCTATTTCAAGATGTGCCGATGCGTCATTCTCTAGGACACGCCGGCCTATTAACCCTCATCGAAGGACATCTTTTGTATATTACATACCTGTCGCACATGATCTATTGACAGAGCTTTGTTGTGGCTTGTTTTGCAGTTGATTTTTGTCTGTTATGAAATTACTGTCACTGGAAACATGAGTGGATGATCAGTGTTTCTCAGCGCTGGTCCTGGAGATGCTCAACACTGTCAACCTTCTGCATTCATTTCAGCTTCAAATGTGTTTGATTAGAGAGACATACCAAAATGTGCATGCAGTGTTGTCTAATGTAGACTATAACATGGTATTTACTAAGACAGTGAGAGTTCTTGATATCTTGTGTTCCGGATTTTAATTGATGTTAATTAATTAACGGTGATGTTGTCACATTGCACTAAAACTTTCTGACAGAGCAGAAAAACCTTGTACCTTTCCTGAATTTTTTTTTTGCCCCACTTGAGGTGTTCCCACTGCAAAAAACGCTTATCAATTTCTTGTTATGCTATATTGTAACCAAATATTTATTTAAATCTTTTTGATTATAGGCCTCACTGAGGTCCATAAGCTCAGATCAGCAAGGCCTATGATCAATCAGTTCCAAAATGAAATCCAAAACCTGTGCTAATTGAAAGAAAACAAGTTGACAAAAAGAGTAAATCCAAGATTTGGTGATTATATAGCATAATGAGAGATTTACAAGCAATTTTACAAGGATGGAAAACATTCTGCCATCATTGATTCTCTCGAATGTCTTTCAAACCTGTATGACTTTACATGTACATTTATGTAATTATCCAAAGCATTCAAGGCACACATTTACATTTGATCAGTTCTTGCTTTCCCTGGGAATCGGGCCCAGGAAACCCAGGTATTTCAAGTGCTGTGATCTACTGTCTGAGCTACAGGAAATCTTTCTGAAAATCAAAAGAAGAATTCTGAAAACTGTTTTTCTCCATAGAATGAAAGTCACTGGAGCCCAAAATAACATTGTACTCCACTGACTTCCATTGTATGGACAAAAAAACACCAAGAGATTTTTCAAAATAAGGTTTGGAACAACATGAGGGTGAGGAAAACGATGACAGAATGTTCATTTTTAGGGGATCTATCTCTTATAAGTGAACATGTCTACCTTCAAATGCTTTTCCAGGGGCTAGAAATGGACGCAGGCCTAATGAACACATCAATGGAAAAAGGAAAACATAATCTTGCACAGTTTTTTTCATTTCTGAGGACAAGATGAATGAGCATTAAGTAGTTTTCAGGGCTGATAAAAAGCAGTCTTGACCTGGAGATGAAGGTCTAGCTGAAGTGAACCATGAGTTTTATTCCTCGGTCTGTCAGGAAGCAATGGTTTGTTAAAGATTTAAAGACAATCTTTTGTATGAGAGATCCTGACAAATTGTTTAAAGGATTAAATTATTTTGCAGAATCCTTATGGAGGATTTTCCACTCTTACGGCTTTGCGACAAGCCTGAGGACAGAAATTCTCCTCTTACTCGTACTGCAGAAGGAGTGTTTGAAGTTTCTTAAACTTGAACCTGAGGCCAAAGACAAATCTGAGTCGCTGTGAAGGCAGTCTCCTACTTTTAAGAATAGAGTGAAGTACAAGGACTCTTTTAAGCCAGTGCACAACGTTTTTGAATTTGGGAATTAATCCTCCTTTTAAAGCAAAATTGGGAAGTGAGCTGCAGCGCTGATGTAGCTGTAGATGCGCAGCCAGTGGGCTGGAGCCGGGCCTGTTTTCAGCCGTTCTGCTATCTCTGAGGCGATATCTGTCTGCTTGACCTTGATGAATGACTGAATCCCTGTAATCTGTTTTCGTTTGTTCCTCTTCTTTCAGCGTTATTGCTTGTTCCCTGCCTCGCATCCATGCGCCCATGTAAGGCACAGTCTGATGAAAACCTGCGCACTTTAAAACTCTCCATTGTGTTCCTCGTCTACCCATATAATACCGCAAGACTAGCGGAAATGGCTGTTTACCTCTCCAGGGATTTCTGAGATTTGTGCAGATTATGTATTTCCCTTTATACTGTTTATGTAAACATAACAGTGCATATTTTATGTAAAGAACTCATTGACCCGGAAATATGTGCAATAACATGCCATAGGCTGAACAGAAAAAGTGACGATCATGCTTTCTAATTGTCTGTTGAATTTTTATGGTTTCTTGCTCTTGGCAGCAAATAATTCACAGAATGTTGTGGCACAAACTGTGCTTTATTCTTGCAAATTATTACATGTAGCCTCGGTCATATCGATATATCTCTCTCTCTCTCTCTCTCGCTATCTATAACAATTAACAATTACATTAACAATGTAATCAATATTCTATTTATTAAGTAAGTACGTAGTTTTTTTCTTCTTCTAATTTTTCAAGTCATTCATCAAAGCTCTGTAAATATTGGTCAAACACCCACATACCATGTTTTCAGGCCATTTAAGTCTTATTTTGACGTAACAAAGTGGTTATAAGTGTGTGGGTTGTTTACTTTTTAAATTAGTCTTCCCATTAACTCCATTGTATTGTTCATTTAGACTCACGAACGCGCACAAACACAAGAGCATTTATCGCATGAACCAGTCACAGCCGAATCATATCGTGATGGAGGCATTGCCTCCTCTCACGTGTGCAAGGGAAACAGGTCAATTTAGCCCAAAGGGAATTATTTTTGATTTTATAGGGAATTTGGACAGAATCACTGTTTTACGGCTGATCACTGAGTCGGCCAGCGATTCATTGAACGAACCGTATAACATCAACTCTGCAATGGATATTAAAATCCAAAATATAGTGAAAACTATTAATTAGCACAGTAACAAGATCGTCAGTTTAAGACATTAACTTGTAAGCACAAAACACAAGATACTTCTCTTTTCAATATAAATAAGACTTTATTGGATAAATCTAAGACAATATAAACTCATGCACTCACACAAGTTGCAGGAAGAGAGAACGTGAGGAAAGAATTAGTTTAAATGTGAAATCCCAAGTTTATAGCAATATGTGCAATTGCTTAGAACTGAACAACCATCAATCATTTAATTAACCCTCGCATTGAGTTCCTCAATGAGGCTACAATTGATATTAAATGCACCAGTTCAGCTAGAATCTGGAGGTTGCTTGTTTAGGGGGTTCCCTTGTTGTCTTCCTTGCAGAAAAGGGTTTCCCAAGTTTGTTGATTGGCTGGAAGTCCAGTTGTCGTTCGAAGTGACGTCTTGGGAAGCCAATGGTTGGGCGTTGGCTGAAGATGCGGAGTTGTGGGCTGCCTGAAGTTTTGATGCGAGCACAGTCGGAGTTGGACTCGGAGACACGGCTTTGTGGCAAAACTTAACTCAGAATGTGAAACGTTTAAAGTAGAAGCCAGAAAGAAAAGTGATGAGACTAGATGGCGTATCTCCTCATGGTTTTAGAGCAGTGGTTTTCAAACTTGTTTCTGGGGACCCACAGCTCTGCACATTTTGCTCTCCCTTGCTCTCCCTAATTTACACACCTGATTCAGATCATCAGCTCATTAGGAAAGAGCTCCATGATCTCAAATGAGTGTGTCAGATAAGGGAGACATGCAAAATGTGCAGAGCAGTGGGTTTGAACAGGATTGAAAAACACTGTTTTAGAGGAGCAGCTGGCATGTAAGCCAGAGCACGCTCAACGAGCGCTAAAAAGCAGCGGCAAAAAGCAGTGGTGGCAAAAAGGCTAAGAGCCGAATTTGATGGTGTCCTGAGTTTTTAAACTGGGCTGTTGGACACATCCCAAATGGTGTCTTGACCAATTAGACATTGTCTTAGCTCGGGGTGTTGCTATGTTTCTCCTCCCAATACATAAATCATCATGTTATCTTTCAGTCACATGGTCCGAATTTTCCCGCTCTTGCAGAGTATAATTTGAACATGATTTCTATAACAAGAATACAATACATTTGACAAAGTATTGATTGATAAACATTTAAAGCATGAATTTTCAAACTCATACATACCCAACATGAATATAATCTATAAACTATTCAATAGTTATTCAAAAGACATACACAATGAGTGATTAGGACATGATCGTCAAATGTGTGGGTTACATACATAATATGGAGTTATGCATAGAAATTATTAGTTGCTCATAAGTCCTTTTAGCATCATTTAGGTGCATATATACATGTAAAGGCAGTTTCTGTGCCATTCTGTGAACGTGGCGACATGTTCTGTGAAGACCAAAGGTCAAAAGGGTTTAGAATGAATCTCAGTCTGGTCTTTGTCTGCTAGGTGGGGGAAGTCAATCCGAGGAAGTTTTTAGCTCGTGATTTCTATCATGGATTTACATGTGATGGTCATGCTGTGCATTAATTGACCATTAATCTTGGTTACTTGCCCCAAATTTGACAAACTCCTTCCTGAGTTGGAATTGTCCATAAGTGTTCTTTTGTTTTAATGCTGTGAGAATACTCAAAGTTGCTAGTTGGTGGACTTGTTTCAGACTCCAGGGTATCGTGGACAGATTTATGACGTTGTCTTGTTATCCTGGGCCTCTTTGTGGAATTTGGCTCTTTGGGTGGTTTCAACCATGTTCTGATCGAATCTTAAATGGTCTGATTCGCTCTGATACCCTACACATGACTTTCCCCCATTCACTCTCAATTACCCCCCACCAAACCCACTGCACGCTTTAGGGGGTCTGTTAAAACTCAGTGGGCTCAGGGGAGGCAAGAGAAACGCGGACTTGCGCTGTAACTTTACCTGCTGGTGTCGCTGTTGGACAATGTTTATTTAGAAAAACGTGTAATTTATACACTTTTTAATGTTATATTATGTCATATTGGTTTGTAATGTTTCTGCTGCTCATTACTGCAAATAAGCAAGTGATCATCTGCCAGAGATTACATGGAAATATTTGACCTCAGGATGCTGGAATTGACCAATCTAAGTCAAGTATTCCAGAGAGCCAGTAATAAACAATGTTATCTTTCAGCTGAATATCTCTCTGAACTGATATCTCTGAAAGTCCATTTCATGCAGAGGGTTTCTCTAAGCCAATTTCATCACATTTGTTCAGCAGTAAAAGCGAGATACTAAAGTGCTTTTTGATGGAATTTTCTCATAGGCCACAAAGTGTGACCAGAGATGGGTAATAGATTTTTTTATTTCAGCATTATTTTTTTAAAACAAGCAAAATTGAAGTTGAAATTGACTGCAACTTGACTTGACATGTCTGTAGAAAAGAGTCACCTGACATGTTAGTAATATCCCCTTCTGTGTTCAGCAATAAAAAAAAAATCATTATATTGTTTCAATAATAAGGAATTAATTTATTCAAAATCTACTTGGCTTAATTAAGACTTCATATATTTAAACAATATAAAGATGACAATTATATTACACGATGTGATTACTGTATAATTACTTTGAAGAGGCCTATAGTTTTGTATTTACGCCATCAACAATTACCGAATCCTAAACTAGGAATATATAATGATGGATGGATGTTTGAAGACCACAGTTTGTCTTGAACGCTTCAGAAGAATTTTAAAGCACTGCTGAACTGCTTTAATTAATAAGCTTCATTGCTATGGAAATAAGCTCTACTACGTGCTGATTATTGACTGATTAAAAAACTTGTCTTTCAGGAGGCTTGGCAGGCCACCAGATTCATGCCCGAGCCATGTAACTTAGCTTCCTTGAGAAATTACCCATAGCTTGGTGCAAGGTCAAGATGAAAATGATCTGCCATTCGCATTTCATCAGCGATCGCTGCTAGTCACCTCAGGCTATAGGAAGCTCTTCAGTGCCCCGCTAAAGTCATTACAATGCAACTAAAGCAAAAAACACCTCTGTAAATAACCACAGAAACACCTGATACACAATCAAATGAGCCCATGATGGCTCCCCTGAATAGCTCTGAATTACTTTGCACTCGCTCACACCCCAGAAGCTTTACCGTTGATCGTACAGCTGGGTGTATCGTGTCGTTCCTAATGCTCATTCAGCGTTCTCTTTTAAAGCTCTTGTGTGACGGTGAGATCAGATTAAACCAAGACAGCTTGGCGCTAATGGCGCTCTTTTTGCACTCTGCAAATGTAATGTTTCCACTCCAAACCTGCCTATTTCACACTCCTGTCTGTAATCCTAGAGCTGAAATAGGAACATACTTGTGAGGATGCTGTGGAAGAAGAAATGGCACATTACTTTTGTTCCTGCATGCTATAATAAATTAAAGTATGAGGTAGCGCCTTACGCTTCTTATGTCAACCGCTGTGTCCGAAAGCTTAGGCTGCTGACTTGTTGCCTCGCTGCCTTATCAGACAATGACTTTGCAGGCAGCGGTTGCGCACGAAGGCACCTCACGTAACTGATTTTGGACAGGCTTCCGAGGCAGCTCAACGGTTTAATGATCTACAATGAAATAGAGTGAGATTTGGTCATAATTAAGCTAGTATTTAATTGCTATAATACTGATTTCTCACTAGAAGTAACATGAAAAGTGGAAAATGTTGGTCAGAATCATACATTCACACACTGGGTAGATTACTTGCGAATTGTAGTCTGTTACTGATTCCAAATTGCATGCCAAATATTGTAGTTAGTAATGTAATCCATTGCATCACACATTTTAGGTAATATAATCAGACTACTTTTAGATTACTTTTAGAATACTTGTGACCTTACTCATCTATCACATTAATTTAAATAGGATAATCTTGTACCATATTGATATAAAAATGCAGAAAATGTATTCCATTTGTTGTTATTAACAACATGAAGTGCATTAAACACTACATTACGTCAAGGTTTCCTAAGATGGGGTTCGTATAGGAAGTACAGGGGGTTAATGAGTTTAATTAAAAGCTAATAATTAATTAAATCATAAAAATGTGAAAAAATAATACAATTATAATAATAAAATACAAATGACAACAATCAAAACGCTTGTCATGTGACCATTAATCAATGTCAGAGAACCGTGAACATGCAAATTTGTTTGTAAATTATTAACTCAATACCTTAAAAGCTCACTGATAATTCAAATAAAAATGAATGTGTTCATCAGTAGCTGATGCAATGTTGAAATGTTGATAAAACTCTTCTTAAAATTTAACTGATTTCTGTAAATCCAGTGGTCAAATGCTGTTTGGCCTCTCACTTTTCGGTGTAATTATATCCATCTGACTAGTGACTGGTCTTTGTGTGAATGTCCACAAAACTGGAAGACTTTCTGACTGTATATAAGCAGTAGGCAAGTTTACAAAGGAAACTTTAAAGATGAAAAATAAGAATTAGGGAGAATTTATGAAATTATTGTTATTGTGTGATTAATATGTAGTCATGTAATCTATAAAAAGTAAATGTAATACGATAGCGGGTATTTTAAAATGTAATATAGTCTAATTACAAGTTCTTCGTTTTTTGGAATCTGATTACATAATCCAGATTACATGTAATCAATTTCTACCCAGCACTGCATACACACTATCCACCAAACAATTTTTGTTTTTTTTAGCTCAACCATCACAGAATGGAACACGTGGGATTGTGGGATATCAAAGGCAGCGAAGGATACATCTGTGCTGCCTTCAAAAATCCATGATCAGATGAAAGTATCTCAAGAGATAGGAAGTGAAGCTGACATTGGATTCAGATATGATGCCTTGGAATGCATCCACCGAAAGCCGCATTTTTCAACTTTCGGACACCTAACATCTAACCATCTAAACATAACCCTATTTTTATTATTTATTTATCTTTCTTTCTCAGAAAAGTAAATGTTAATAATTTCCCAAGTAAACCATAATAAATTAGTTTGGGGATTGATGGGATGACATTTGTGTTTATTTTTTTTTGCTAACTATTTTGTGCTTCTCAATGCCCAGGGTAATTTATTATAGTTTATTTGAGCACTCTTTGGTAATGATTCTTGTTTATTTTTCTAAGAAAAGCCTCATCTGTCATCGTCAGACATCCAGTGCTCCGTACACTTAAAGAAACGCTCTGTGCTTTTTCACAAGGGGAACATCAGTCATTGTGTTATTTGACAGAATTGTTCTCAGATTTAAGAATGAAAGCAAATGACTGTTTTAAGTTAGTGTTTTTAAGAAAACAATATAGTTCAGTATGTTGCTTCAGAAAGTTCCAATATTGTTGTGAATCATAAAAATGTGTCACAGTATTCTTGCTCAAATTCATTAAAGCAGTGTCTTTGTTTTTTCTCCCTTTCCACACACACAAACACTAAAACACACACACACACACCACATTTATTTCTTTAAATGGTGACATACAGTTTCTGTGACGGGTGATCTTACTTAAATAAGGCTTGAGACTGATTACCATACACATTTAAATAAACAAATCTGGCTCAAGCAAAGCAGACTAGAAATTGCATGTCTTTCTCTATCGAAGTACTTTGTCATTAAATTCGCCTAATGCAATCTTCTCAAAGAGCAAACATGACCAGTTTAAGTAGCAGATTTAGCTTTCTTTTTCTACATACGACAGAGGTCCCATTACACACACGCTAATACTTTAGCACACTTGATTTAATCGAGTAGGGTAAGAAGATGACACACTACTTAATTTTTTTCTCTTGATCATTGATGATGACAAAATCTAAAGCTGTGCCATTATACCCCAGTGCTGTGAGCTATAACAACTAAATTAGCAAGCAATTTTATTTGTTTCCTGTAATAACACATTAGCTGATGGATCATTATTCTGTACAGGCTAAACGTACGTCTAAATGTGTTGCTGTGTTAAAGTGAATGCAGATTGTTCTTCATCTTCAGCAATCTTACTCTACCTGTCTTAACGTGAGTTCCTAAATGGACTCTAAGCATGAAAGTGATTTATTAAATGCCACAGCACAGAGTCGCTTTGACATTTCACAGATTTTATTCGAGCTGACGTTTGCTTATGAATATGTTGTAGTGGGTTTTAATAAATCATATTTGGTAAAACCAATGGGAGGGATTCTCTAGAGAGCGACTACGTTAGTAATGAGAAGAAAAGCCAATCAGCCATAGAACATTGAAGCTCCGGTCAGGAGCTCGAAATTAAAGAGCTAAACGATGCGTGCACTAAATTTCCCCCGAATCTCCAGGGCTCTCCGCTGTTGACTGGAATCAAACTTCTCTCCGAGAGCACCATCTGCCGAGACGTGCGTAACGGCTCGGCTACGAGAGGAAATTTTCTTCCTGACTCCAGTGTTGTCGGACAGCTCGAGCTGTCTGGTCTCATCCGTGAGAGTGAGAATAGGGAGAAATTATCCTGAACGCTTGTACCATCCTCACCGTCTCCAAGTCCTGACAGCCCAGTAAAGCTCCTACAACACATCCTTCTTAAAGAGCTGCTGGCCGTTACACAACAGACTGCGATAACTGGCATCTAAGCCCACAGGAGCGTGTAATAATATATTTTCCAAAAGCTGTATAGTCTAGTGTTCTGTTTTTTTTTGCCAGCCGGGGTCTAAATGTGGGTGTTGAGAAAACTAGTGGTGTATTATGTTTGTAATAGAGAGAGAATGAGGTTTTAAATGTTGTTAGTATGTACTGTATATTCTTTAGAACAGCAGAGATAGAGAGATTTATACATCATAGCCAATTAAAGTGTTTATCATATCACCACCTGTTTATAGGCGTCGTGTGTGTAGGCAGTGTTTGCACTTCCTCCACTGAATAAAAGGCAAGATCTGCATAAGTTAAAAAGGTTTCATCATTTCTGAGTTAAGTGTCAGTTCACGTTATGTAAAATGTCTCAGTTGCATCATCTTCTGTTTGAAAAAAAAAAAACAAGGCCTTTACGTTATAAATCTTATTTTATTGGTGCTGGGGCTCGACCAAATCCCATGCTTAACTTTGCCAGAAGGTGCCATAGTGAACACTAAAAGAATGAATTATTCTGAATTAACTTTATACTATAATTAAAATGTTTTATGCATTTTTTTCCAAAGTAGAAAGTTTATGACAGATCAATGTAGTCCTGTTCATTCAATAATGAAGAGTGTAACCTTTAATTGTTCAATAAAACAATGAAAACTGAAGGAATATATGCAGTTTTTATTGTGTTTCTCTTCAGGTTTTCCATAATGAAAAAAAAAACATAACTTTACTAACATTGTTGGCTCCTTTATTAGACAAAACCATCTGCTAGTACTACCAGTAAATGTTCATTTTTCTGTGCCATTTTTAACATTATTAAGTGCCAACATTTGGCAACAATACTGATAAACCATCACATTATATAGTGGGTGTGGATTTCTGGTTTTAAATAAAAAATAAGGGGGCGAAATAAAGAAAACCAGTGCACTACTGACTCTCTAAGCAAACAAAACATTGGCTAAATTCAGAATACTAGCATACTACTCTGTTACATATGATGGTATGCTGTTGTGAATTCATCCATTGTGAGTTTTTTTTCTCCAGTACACTGCAGGATTAAAGTACATATTTGCATGTAGTGTGCATATTTACCTTTATTCATCAGTCTGATAGCTGCAGTTGTATTATGTATAAAATGAACCAGTGCTGATGTTGCTATCGCCTGTACAGCCTAGATAAATGTAATAATAAAAAGTGCTATGATTCAGAGTTCATGAATAATACAGCGTTGAGAGCTCTGCTAACTCTCCTGAACGCTTTAACAAACATCCAATTGTATTTGCATACTTGTCGCCAGTCAGCGTGAGAACTTTGCAGAAGGAAAATAAAAATATGTCACAGTTGCACAGAGCAAAGCCATCTTTGGAAAGGAACTTTCATGTATATCTTTTTATTTTTCACATACAAACAAACCACAGATATAAACTGTGCGGGATTTGTGCAAGTTAAGATTTCTTAGTTTTTTGAGGTTTCTGATGACTCGTGTTTGTCAATATGTAGCTTCATTAAAGTTTGCTGGAACAAACAAGGTGACCGACACCATGAGCGCTTTGAAACGCATCAGCAAGAAAAGCAATAAGCAACTCGGCTGTCTAACAAAAGAAAAAACACAACATCATTCCCGTGCCAAGACATTAAACCCAAAGCATTGGATTTCTGTGTTTTGTCCAATAAAAACAGATGGTCGGATTTGGCAGTCTAAGTAAGGTGGCTAATAAATTCCTCCTCAATTGATTCAACCATTTTTCACATATTGTCGGAGAAGCATACGAAGGGGAACCAAGACGTATTGAGAAAATGCCAAAGCGAGCTTTATGGTGGTAATTTGTTTGGAGCCATCTGTTTTCATTAGAGGTGTTGCAGTCATGAGTTCAACTGAACCTGGAAGGAAATTCCAAAGTAAGAAAAGTGTTATTTAAATCACACCACAGAGCTCGTGAAGTACTAAACCTAAATTCCTACAGCCCACTTCATGTGCCAACCATTTGTGCACATACTTTGAAAGCAGACGTTTGTCTTTGCCTTAAATGTCCTTAAAGTCGGAATGACGTTGTGATCGGAGTGCACAAAACAAACAAAAAAAAATCTAGGGCTGGACTTGAACTGGAATTGATGGATTATTGGCTCATTGTCGTTTGTTAATTGCTGTGATCTCATGTGAGCGACAGGTTATTAGACGTGAAGAGTATTGTCCCATCCTCGCACCGGTGCAAATGTCATCAGAAGTTGCGAAGGGAAGTTAATTCAGTGTTGCCAACTAATTTTCAGGGGAAGTTGCTAAAGGAAGGTCGATTTGTTGCTAAACGTTGCTAAATGACGTTGTGATGTAACAGGCATGTTGTTGGTTTAGATGGAGTGATAAATAAACGTATCACTGCATCTACAGGTGCATCTCAATAAATTAGAATGTCGTGGAAAAGTTCATTTATTTCAGTAATTCCACTCAAATTGTGAAACTCGGTGTATTAAATAAATTCAATGCACACAGACTGATGTGAGTGCTATACAAATAAACTTGAATTGAATTTATGTCATAGCGCAATGACGTCATTATGACGTCATTATGTCATCACGACGCAAAATTGTCACTATATCAAATCTCAGCAAAAAATATATATTTTATGTTCATTTAGATTTGTTCGTAAAATAATATAAATGCATAATATAATGTTAAAATATAAATAACAATTTTAATATACAACATTTAATTATTGAACACTTTTGAACGATTGAATTTTTGAACGATTACAAGTTTTTTTATTAGCTTGTAAACTAGTAAAACTACATATTCTGAACAATTATAGTTTTAAGCAGTGTATTAGTAGTCAGTATGCTACACTCTAAATCACAGGTACAAGCTACTAATAAGGTGTGTCATAAATGAACAATTATTAAATTATTATTATTAATATCAAATTGAACAACTGCAAATAGCAATCAACATTCATGTGATGTGTGTACTGCTAGGCATCTTTGGTTTCCTCTTTTTGTGAAATTTAGATAGAAAATGCGTGCCTTTTTATTGTTTAAGTCACTTATCAAAAGTTGCTAAAAGTAGCCAAATAAAATTTAAAAATAGCTAAATTTGTTGCTAGGTGCTTTTGGAAGAAAAAGTTGCTAGAGTAGTCTGAAAAATTGCTAAATTTAGATTTAATTATGAGGGCATGTGATTTTTTTTGTTTTTAATAATTGTGCACACAGATATGATTTATAATAAACACTGCAACATTCCATAATTTTGAGTTCATGGTGACAAAGGTGATGTTGTTGGCTGTGAGGCTAAAATAAGCGAATGACGGAGCTGAATTCGAACCGAACAGTGTAGAGTGCCGAACGAATACGGAAGAAAGTGAAACTCACATGGCAGGTGCGTCATGAAGTCGGAGATGCCATCGGTTTAAAGAGTTAACGACGCGGATTCAACGAGCACTTTCTAAATGAGGATGACGTGTGCAGAAAAGTTAAAAGACTGCAGTGAGTAACAAATGAGACGGGGAACGCATCAGCTGTCGGTCATCTCAGGGACACTGATGGTATGATGATATGGCTCTGTAATTATATGAAGCACTGATTAACACATGAATCTGTGTTATTTGATTACTACACAATATGAAGGAGAACAGTAACTTGTGTTATGCTGTAGGCTAATTATTATTTAAGTGCATGACGTACAACTTTCATATATTCATAAGAAATGCAACGAAACGCCATATATCACGTGTTTGCTTGTGAAACGTTATGAGTGTTATGCTTGAATAAGAAGAGAAAGTAAGGAAACATGTAAATATTGAAACAATAGTATGTGTAAAGTTTATTTAAATTGTATTTTGTTCACATTTGTTTACATTTAATCAGAAATAATGATGCGTCATTTTCTTTGGTTACTTTTTCATTTAAGGTTATCAACCTATTTGAATCTGCTTACCTACTTGAGCCAAACTGAACAGTTACTGTCTAACCTGCCAAACTACCAAATACAAGAGTTGAAAAGTGATTCTGGAGTTGTTCCCCGTAGTTGGCTGATGCTTTTTTTTTTTAGTTAGAAGCAGAAGTTGATGTGCAAAATTCCCAGATAGGTCGACATTGGCTATTTTTAGTTTATTATTGGTCTTTTAAAAGTTGTATTGTGAGGCCTGAAGATGAAGAGGTCTTATATTAATGAGGGTACAGCGATCAGTTTATGTCAAACCTAACGGAGCACCTGGTAAAGCGGCCCTTACTTAAACCATTAGCTTTTTGATTAAAAGTGACAGTGCGGATACGCTTTAACTCATTTAGTCTCTGACTTGTCTGGGTGCAATTGCAAAGTAATTGTACCATAGTGGATTCTGCTTCGATGAGTCACTCCAAAGGATGAGCATGAGAAGAGGAGGGAATGTGTCACATGAGCAGGACTTCTGTGCTTAATAGCAGTGATTCGGCTGAGATTTGAGGTTGTGGCTCACAGACGTAAAGCTATTCAGCTCTAAGTGGTTGCCAACAAAAATACATGATATTTCGCCATTCTTTTGTACTGTATTTTGTACATGTTTTTCTGTTATTTTTGGGAGAAAAAAATACATCATGCCTGAGTCTGTAAACAGGATGTGAACAGAGGCCAGAGACGCTTAAGACAGACGCAAAGAGGAGAAAATACTATAGCAGGCAGAGCAAGATCACTGTTCATGATGCTCGAAATATAGGAAGAACATAAAAAAATTAATTGGGGGTGGAGGTTTATATGAATGTATCTCTGAAGGGAACTGACTGTCTTCAGAAGTTTCGATGGAAATGGCATTTTTTTCCTTTTACCTTATTTAAAGTAGTATTTATTAGCGCAGCACTGCTTTGTTTACAGCAGCAACCAAGGAAACGCTGTAGCTGCTGTTCCATAAACGCCACCTGCTGTCAGAGAATGAATTTGCGTTCTCATTCAGCCCGTCTGCTGTTTTTGTTTCATGCAGATGTTTTATGTACCATCATTTTACAAAGATAAAGTCAGACCGCTCATGCAACGTGTGTGGTATCTTTGTTTGGATCCAGATTAAAATGCAGTGGTTGCCTCTAATTCCAAATTATCTTTGGCCAGTTTGCTTGTTATAGAGCAAATAATAAATACATTTGCTTTAAAAAAAATTGGCAACCACCCTGATTGCACACGTACATCACAGAGATGCCTATTTGACATCTGCATTTACATCTGCACCCTTTGCAAGGAGTTTGATTGACAGGCAATCTGTCCAATCATAACGCCGAATCTGCCATTTTTGTCCGACAAACAAACCAGACTGGAGAGTAGATTAATGTTGGTGGACTTGAACTTGAAAAATGGTGTTTATTGACATCTTTCTGCGGTTATTTCACTAGTAAAGAAAAGATGATTAGTCCACGTTCCACTTGAACTGAGGCACTACAGAGATCTGTCACGACACAATAAAGAGCCACAAACAGTATTTATTGTTTGAATTTCTTTAAAAAATGACAAAATTTGAAAGCAGAGACTTTGGTTTATACCAAAAGTAACCTGCTCTGTCTTGTCTGTCGGCACATTGTCAGTGACCTCGAATTGGAAGTACAATCTTGGCTGTCTTTTTCTATCAATTTTCAATAGGTTTATCTTGTCTTTCATAAAGGCCAAGGTCAGGGATCCTGATCTCAAAAAGGTTGGTGACCACGGCTCTAGAGAGTGTGATGTTGCTCTTATAAAACACTTCTGTAACTGTGTACATTTAGATCTGTTTCTCACACAAGCTTTAGATGACTTTGAATATAGAGTGTGAGTCAGTCGGTGTTATGATACTTATACTTTTATGGTGCTTTTGCATCATTTTTGAAGCTTGAACGCCTCAGTCCCCATTCACTGTAATTGTGTGTAAAAGGGCAGCATGAACATTCTTCAGAATTCCTCCTTTTGCGTTCCACAGAAAGAAAGGCATACATGTTTCATGCCATGAGGATGAATAAATGACTGGAATTTATTATTTTTTTTTTTGGAATGAAAAATAATTTCCTTTCCTATCCTTTTATATTGTTTTAAAATCAGTGTAAACCTTCCCAGAAACCTTAGCATTCAGACCTGGGACATTGTGGTTTTTACTCCAGCAGTCAAGGTCATTTGTTTTTTGGTTTTTTTTCTGTATAACTTTTCCTCCTCTACCTCGAAATGATTTGATAAGACAAGAATGGGATTTGTATTGTTGTATCAATCCTGTTTATAGCTGGAATATGCTCTGCTGTACATAAAAGAGACATTGATCCTTCAGTACAGTGCAGTGTCAGCGTTCTGCATATTTATGCAACACACAAACTGAGAGGCATGAATGTGAGGGTGTATTTCTTATACAGGTTTTTATGCCCTATGGGTTTTCTCTTTCCTGGTGTAAACAAGTGTTTTTTGCATTACTGTAGATCCCAAGCCTTGTCTGAATCATGCTGGAGAAGCGCTGAATATAGCGCTCGTGTTGAATCTGACAGGAATTATACCTCTTGTTTCACGGTGGTTCCGCATGGATGCACAGAAGGACGGCGTCAATTTAAAACGCAGCTCGGACACTACAGGTTTACTGTAGGTGGTCCACAATACATTTTAGCATAAGTGATGTCTCACTTGTGCCATGCTTTTAATGGCTTTTCTGTGGTGGAGTGAAAAAGGTCAAAGCGTCTCGTGAGGATTGCGGACACGTGGTCCAGCTGTGTGGGGTAAATGAACATGTCCTCATGCGGAAGAGCTCGCTCTCTGGCCTCGATGCTGGCCGGAACCTTTGATGCTCCATCCATCATCACAGTCTCAGATATGATGTATGAGCTGCCGCTTTAACACCTTTGCTGCAGGAAGTCGATGTGCTGTCTGATCTGCGATCCTCAAGAGGTGCACTGTGAAAAATGGCTGTGAATTTAATGGTAAAAGACTGTAAAAATGCTACAGTAAAAACCTGTTAAATGGTTAATGGTAAATTCGCCTACTATATACGGTGAAAAACTGTATTGGACATTAATTTTACGGTAGTATACCGTTTTTGGAAGTGAAAAAGACCGTATAGCTTACAGTGAATAACCGTAAATTGACATTCCCAGAATTCCCTGCGTTACATTTCAAGTTTTATTTTTTTTGTTGAAATAACTATGTTTCTTCTTAGTTTTTTCTTATCAGTTTTGTATATTAGGGTTGTGTGTTACACCTAATGTTGTTAAATTAATGTTTATTGCATTATTTCAGTTTCATGTGTGTTACCATGATGGTGTTTAGTGTTTGTGTGAATGACACTGTGCACCTTCTATATATGTTATTATTTAAAAGCTGCTTGTGATGGGCTTTGCTTCATCATGTGACTTTCTCATCACCACCTGCATTTGGTGGTTATCAGTGTATTACAAAGGTACAAAACAGATTTCAGTACTTCAATAGGTTGGTATATCAACATTATATCAGTTAATGAAATTACAGTATTTAACTGTAAATTTAAGTTAAAACCGTAAAACCTAAAACGTTGCTACCATATTTTTTACGGTAAAATTCCGGCAACCACAGCTGCCAGTTTTTTACCGTAAATTTTACGATTTTTTTTTTTACAGTGTGCGAACACAGGGTTATTTGCAATAAATTGTTAGTGTGTTATAATTAATTAGGGAAAATAATTATAAGTAACTTTTCTGTTACCTGCGATAGAATCTGAGATCTTTGGATTGCACGTAAGAAAGGAATTGTAAAGTCTGACACACAGACTAACATTCAAGGCTATAGATGAAACCAGAAACTCAGCAAAAATATCAAGCAGCACTAGAAAATGACAAATGCATAGCTAGAGGCTGGAGGTTTGGCTGGTTGGCATGACTCAGTTTGATGATTTGACTACACAAAAACACCTTTCTGTATTGAGGATTCTGAAAAAAAGGCTACAGAAGCAGTGAAGCACTGAAATTATAAAAACATATTTCAGTTAATTATGTAAATCCTATGATTTGTTTAATTTAGAACTTTATATCAAATGTAATAAGCCAAAATTGTAAACCAAATCTTGTGTAAATCATATCTTGCATAGCTTCATAGGGTCTGAAGACACTTAACATTGACTGACACCATCAGATGAGAACAAACACTTGACCTGAATTAAGCTGGATGATGGTACTGTTGTCTTAGTGCTGCTTTATAGCTGAATCACATCCTGCAACATCAACACTAGTATTGAATTGAATCAACATTAAAGGGATAGTTCACCCAAAAATGAAAATTCTGCCATTAATTACTCACCTTCATAGTGGTTCCAAACCTGTAAGACCTTTGTTCATTTTCGGAACACAATTTAAGATATTTTTGATGCATTCCGTGAGCTCTCTGACCCTCCCATAGACAGCAAGGATCCTAACACGATCAAGGTCCAGAAACGTAGCAAGGAGATCGTTAAAATAATCCATGTGACATCAGTGGTTCAACCGTAACTTTACGAAACTATGAGAATACTTTTTTATGCGCAAAGAAAACAAAAATAACGACTTTATTCAACAATTCATCTCACATCTTTCACATACATAAACAACGTATGCAACGTATGTACGCGGATACGTTGTTTATGTTCAGATCAAAGCGTAAACAACGTAAACAGCGTATCCGCGTACGGTGCTGCTGACACATAACAGCATACGTTGTTTACGTATGTGATACTCTCCAAAATAGCGCTATAGGGTGACGCGGAAGAGACGAATTGTTGAATAAAATCGTTATTTTAGTTTTCTTTGCACACAAAAAGTATTCTCATAGTTTCGTAAAGCTACGGTTGAACCACTGATGTCACATGGATTATTTTAACAATCTCCTTGCTACGTCTTCATCGTGTAAGGATCCTTGCTGTCTATGGGAGGGTCAGAGAGCTGCTTTACAGCGAAATTGTAACTTTCTCCATAGTTGCGTTTCAATCATTGATTCTGGTATTTGCTTGTTTATCACTGTGAAGCTGCTTTGAACCAATCTGTATTATATAAAGCGCTACAGAAATAAATGTGACTTAACTAAAAAATAAACAAAAGACAGAAAGAGCATGGATATTCATGCAGACATATTGTGGAAATAATAAAAAGCATATCTGTGTATTTTTATTAATGCCAGAAAACCTTTTGCAAAGCACAGTTTACATAGAGGAAACATCACCCACAGGAATATAACCAGATGTTCCTCCACCAGTATAGACAACACCATTCAAATGACAAATGCAATTTTACTGAACAATTCAGATGCTTTACCAAAAACAAGAGCTTCACATTTCTGCTTTTAAAGCCTCCAGAATGAAAAAAAAAAATATTGTATGTGATAATCTACATTACGCCACATGCACGTTTGATAGACCTGGAACAATCCTTTAAATCTAAGCACAACAAACACGGAGAGGCAGGAGGAGGACGTTGAAAGCATTGTGTAAATAAATGATTTAACATTTCAGCTCATGCATTTCTGGCTCCAGTACAGAAGAAAGAAAAAAGAGAGGGTATCAGGCTAACATGTTCACTTCTTTGCTCATACAGCCTTAGGAAAGCTCGTCTGAACAGAAGCTGAAATATGTGCTCGTCTTAGCAGCTGTGACCCACTTAATTCATACATCCCACAGTCGACGTCAGGAAAGAGGAAAACAGTGGCAGCTGTAAAACTATTCCTCTGAGAGACTCGTGATTCATGTTAGCCCGTAGCAGTTCCTATAACTCTAATGCTATGTGGTGCTTTACGTTTCTTTGGCTCTCAGTCACTCTGATGTGATGAGTGTAGTTGGCCGAAAGGCTTTAAATAAGGGTGGACTGAGCTCTAGTGCTGGGTGTCAAAGGTGAGCTGTTTCTCCATTTGTCTTCAATCTCAAATTAGGGCCAGAAATGAATTAGAGTTGGAGTTGGAGTTTTGTATTGTGGTTGCAGCACACAAACATTCTTGTATGTTTGCACAGAGTCTTAAATGTAACACAGTGACAGCAATTCTGTCACGATTCTGGAGACACACATTTTCACAAATCCTGCTAGGTTTGCATAAAATTTCATAAATTGATTTATTTTTTTTTAAAAATCAGCATGATTAACTACATAGTTTCAGTGTCATCACATTTATTTAAAGGTGGGGTAAGCGATTTTCCAAAAACGCTTTAGAAAACTGATTCGGGCCGACTAGCAAAACAAACTTGTAGCCAATCAGCAGTAAGGGGCGTGTCTACTCATGATGTGGAGGAGAGAGCGTTCAGTCCGAGCCGAGCGACAGAAAGATAGAGATGGCGGATAAAAAACAAAAGAGGAAAACGTCTGCGGAACAAAAGAAGGCTTAAGGCAAGAAGTAGGACCCGTGTAAATATTGGATCAGCTTTCCAGCACTGGAGAGAACTCAAGGAGCGGAGGTGATTTCAAATGTCAACATTGGCTACCAGAAATCACTTACCCCACCTTTAACACATTTAATTTTATTTGCTTGTTAATTTGACAGTAACATTCCATCACCCAAGCCTAATCTTTGCTATAATTTCTATATGTATATAATATATAATTTATGCTCATTTAAATATACATTAAAATGTATTTTTGTTCTGTAACTTTTTTTAATGTTTGTGAAAGAAGTCTCTTCTGCTCACCAAGGCTGCATTTACTTGATCAAAAAATACAGTAAAACAGTAATATTGTGAAAATATTATTACAATTTTAAATAGCTGTTTTCTATGTGAACATGTTAAAATGTAATGTATTCCTGTGATTAAAGCTGAATTTTCAGCATCATTACTCCAGTCTTTAGTGTCACGTGATCCCTCAGAAATCATTCTGAAAACTTTTTTTTTTTTTTTTTAATCAGTGTCCATTTTCCTTTCAGCAGAGTTCTGGCTCTAATCAAACACACATGAACCAGCTAATCAAGGTTTCATGATCACTCGACACTTCCAAGCCATTTTTTCCCCCTGTGCATTGCAATGATGTAACTCGCTGCTTAACCACCATAGAACGATGCATCAATAAAGAAATGAACTAGCTAGTCACAGCTGTTTCCAAAACCGTCTCTTAGATGCTGCTGTGATGAACATGGCATCTGAGGACTAATTCACTATTTTCCCCCCAGTTTTGCTTTATTCAATGTTTGATTCATTGCATGTTCCCTCTTCCGTCATACTCTGGGGTTCCCTTATGCACTGATGCACATGCTAAACTCAGGAGCATGATTAGACCCCTCTATCTAAATTGATTTACCTGTGTTTGGCTCATTCTTGTTGCTATTGAGCAGGAATCCGGATCATTCTGCCACTATGACACGAGATTGAGCAGGTGAGTTTTGAGATATACATGTATTTGATTTTGTACCAATAATTACATTTTGCATCCAAGCTAAACAGCTCAACAGCAACTCACTACATTTCCTTCCACTGTTTTTCCCCCCTTCCACATGGCGTCTAGCAAACAGGTATGATTTTGTCTTTCTCTGTGAAAACACTCCCAGAGAGGATGAACCTGTGAAGTGCTGAACAGATTGTTGATGTCCTGGCAGTTTCTCCTGTTTCAGCCAAAGAGCTCTTAAAGTCTTTCAGTGTTTTAGCTTCTCTGACGATTACCCTTTTTCTCCAGCCGCGCAATTTGGGAGGAGGGTCAGATCGCTGTGTGCTCCCTGTTGGGTCTTGTCTTTTTCATTTTGTTTCAGTGCTCTACACTGAACTCCTAGGAAGGTTTCAAGCCTTTTTGTAAACTTCTCCAGCAATTCAGTTATTTGACAAACCTCACAAAGTTAGCGATACTATATGTTACATTTCTCAAATGCACTCGTAATTTGTAGTTTTGTAAGTACGAATCAGAGTCATGCTGATATTCAGTAGAGCAACACTCTTGACTGTGTGATATTGCTGAAATATAGAGTGTGTGTGTGTAACCTATCATCAACACTATATGTCATTAGTAAGCACTAAGTCAGGTATGTGCTGTATGTGGTGACTCTGTGAAATTATAATAGCTAGAAGTCCCAAAGATGAGGTAATATTAGCTGGGCTTTGCCTTTAAATAGCACTTCCGGTCTTGCCAGTAACCCAAATGCTAAGTCACTCAAGCAAGACTTAAAGCTAGAAAAATTATGACCACAGCTGAGGCCAAGTTGCCTTGACAACACCTGTGACTAAGAAATATCTTACTTGGCTCTCAGCAAGACAAGTTTTTTTTTTTTTGTGATCCTTTAGCCATGCAGGAACAATACAGTATATATAAATTACGATGGATTTGTGTTGTGTTGAAGGGAGTCACAGTTCTAGTGCATTACATACACATATTTTGTGCAGTAAAGCATTTCCTTGTGTGCATATGTGTGACCATCGCTTAACGAGAATACCTAGATTTCTATGTGATGTTAAAAGGACACACAAGCTGCTCTTGTGAATATATTCATTTAGCAGACAAATAGTGAACGAGACGGATGCTGGATGTCTCTTATGCAGAAGAATTTTTTGGGACGTATGGAGAATGAAAGATAATGGATTATATTTCAAGAATGAGGTTTTATAAACAGTGATTACATTCCAATTTTAATTATACGGTCTAAAATCCCAGAATGCTTCAGTCTGTAATCTCCTGGGAGTGACAGCTGAGACGGTGGATGAGATTAGAAGCGTCACAACCTTGACACGCGTCACAGGGACAATTTTACTGAAAATACACTCTGAAGAAATTAAGAACGAAATGAATGAGAGACTTTCAGAGTGCTTTTCCCGCTGTGTGTGTGTGTGTGTGTGTGTGTGTGTGTGTGATCCTAAACCCTGTGAATTTGTGAGTCACGGTTCCTCTGGAATAGTGTTTTTCATTTCATGAGTAAATGGTTGTCTTTACTTGAAGAGACTTTAACATTTATGTTGCTATCAAGCTGAATAAATCTGTCTCTGTTATCCTAGACAGTATAAAGCCTTATATATAGTGTATGTATAATATTACCTTCTTTAATAAAATAGAACAAAATAAAATAAAGTTTCTTGTTACGACCCATGTTGGGTCAAAAGCTTTATCTTTTTTTTTGCGGTTTTCATAGAGTAACTCTAAAACAGGCACTTCTCAAACTATATATATAAGGTAGATTTTTTTTATACGTTTACTGAATCTGACATTTCTTAGCTTGTGCTTTCTCTTTTTCTGCCTCCAGCATACAAGACACAGCGTTTGAAAGTCTTGACAAAGCACTTTGTCTACAGTGACTCCATGCACATGCAGAAACACAAGAGGACAGTTCTTCAACACACACACACACACACACACACACACACACTCATGCTGTAATTCAGGAACAGTGTTTTCACAAGGAATTGGGTTAGAATATCAACAGAGAGAGGAGACACATCAGAAGACCTGCAAGCCTTCGGAGAAATGCAAAAAGGCTTGCAGGACTGTGGAGCACTATTTTATGTGTGTGTGTGTGTGTGTGTTATAATAGTGGTCCACAGAAAGCTGAAGTGATGTACACACAGTACCTGCTGTGCTTCAAGCATGGAGTTATTTGACTGGATTCCTACTACTAGATTCTATTTGTGACTCTATTTGTGTTTTGATGTTTTCTCATTCCATATATATATTTCACATAGTCTGTAGTTGTTCTATTTTGGTCAAGAATTATGTGATATGATATATAATAAAATATCCAGAGCTACTTTAATGCCTGGATTGGAAACAGACTGATTTGAATATTTCCTTGTAGATATTTTCTAGGCATGATGCAATAGCATTTTCTACTCTTGCATTTCATTTTATCATTAATATGTTCACTTTCTTTTATATATATATATATATATATATATAATTTTACATCCCAGAGCATGCAATATGTAAAGTGAATGCAATCTTAAATCAAGTATGCATTTCTTAAAGCTCAATATGTAAAGTCCAAGGGAGAACTTCACAAAAAGCGCTTGAATATTTCATTAGAGAAACTATGGATGGCATCGTTAAAAAATAGAGATAGAGAGGGAAATAAAAGAAAGGGAAAAAAAAAAAACCCATAACAACTAAGAAGCTGTAACTTAGCAACTGCTTTCAGGCTTTATAATCAGAGGATTGTGTAGGATGAACTTAAAAATATTCTAAATAGTAGTCTTGTTTCTTAATGTTATTCCTGTTAATTAATTTATGATAACTGAATAACAATATGCTGTTTTTGTTTGGTCTTTTTCATTTGCTCAGTCCATAACCACACAACAGAATAAATCTGCTGTTAACCGACTGCAAAATTTAAAGAACACTTTGACCAAATTTCTAAGAGCTCTCTTCAAAATACAGTTACATAATAGAGTTGAACATCTCTTAAAGCCCAACACAGGCACTTCACAATACCTGCCTGGGAAAGCTGTTGAACCATGTGACTTCATGCAGATTATTCTGATGCCTACAATAGCATCATGTTGGTTTACTGAACTAGTGCTATAATTACCACACCGTACAAGACTGGCATGATAGTGCTTAAATGCAATGTATGTACAGTAGCAGCATTTAAGACAGAGATTGTGTCAGTCAAGCCCTTTATGAATCATTCATCTCCAAAGCATCTGTGTTCAGCTCTCTGCAGCCTAATCCAGCTGCAGCTCCAGCTTTCCGTAAGACTAAAAGTAATTAAGGGGCGCAGCTATAGGGAAGCGATTCATGGTACAAAGAGCAGCCAGACTGAGTGTACAGAGCGTCCTGAAGACTCTGCGAGTTTACGCAGGTTGGAGAAGACAACAGTATTGCAGGGAGAGACGCGTTCAACACTTGCTGGAGCAGCGGCAGACAATCTGTCACATAACAACAGTAATGCTTTAAGTGACTTCCTATGACAGCTGTGTTCTGGTACTTGCAAAAAGTCTGCAGGAACTGAAATCAATGACAGCGTGAGCGGGAGAGTAGGATACAGACTGCTATAGGAAATCTATTCAGTGCTGTTTGCAGATTTTGTCCAGCACTTTCTGCACACTGACTGAGGTCTGGCTAAATAACAGTGAAAATCCATGCAATTTTATATTCATATAAAAAGCCTGTGCTTTATGAATAGTTGTGGTAATGTGTGTAGGGAGGAAATGAAGACCCACGTCCCTGCTAGAGAGAGAGAGAGAGAATTTTGAATTTTAACAATCCTTTATTACAAATATAAATCACAACACAATTAAATGACAATGTCCCTTTATAAAGAAAACAAACCCAACTCACAAATGTGTAAAAACCAAATCACCTTCAAAAACAGAACACGAAGCCTCTTTGTAACACCAAATATCTTCAAAAGAAACAAGATCATCCATATGTTTGTAGTAATTAAAATCAATCAGTAGTCTTGCTTGCACCATGTTTAAAAACAATGCAACTACATTCTGTTCCACGTCTTCTTTCTACTTGCATAGGTAGCCAGTTTTGCTTGGCCTAAAACCAAATTCAGCTATTGACAAATAAATCTTTTCTTCATTACATACTTAAAACCAAAAATAAATGGCACCATAGAAAAAGATTCATTACAACTCCTAAAAATGCTATCTAAAAACAAAAATAAAGGTTCCATTCTAGCACAATTCGCGAATGCATGAAAAATAGTTTCTCTCTCAGTGCAAAAAGGAGGGAGAGAGAGAGATGCTCATAGACGGACGGTGACGCCAGCGTTTGATGCAAGAGTGAAAGACGGTAGGCGGACCGTTCAGATAGGACTGTTCGGGATACTGACTGCCACTTCACTTCACCTTGGCAAGAGCCACCACACCGGCCCCAAGCAGTAAAGTCAAGGTAAGTGCTGATCAAGACTAACTGGACTCTTTATGTAACCACATAAAAGCGATGGAATTAGCTCATGAGTGTTGATATGCATGGGTATGAAGTGCGTGAATTTATTTCTTTATTAAGATTTTTGTAAATTGATAGTATATAATTTACATTTAAGCAAAACACAGAAAAAATGGAAGTCAAACTGGCTTTTAATGCATTCATATGATTGTTCCGTCTATTAAG
This sequence comes from Sinocyclocheilus rhinocerous, assembly GCF_001515625.1. Lineage (NCBI taxonomy): Eukaryota > Metazoa > Chordata > Actinopteri > Cypriniformes > Cyprinidae > Sinocyclocheilus > Sinocyclocheilus rhinocerous. The sequence goes on from NW_015626872.1 coordinate 242,041, forward strand.
GCATCGAATGCACATGCAACTGTATTTCAGGTACATGTTTTCCAAATCAGATCTATATATATATTGCCATGTATGCAGTGTTTAAAAATGATACATTTACATAGGGTGTTTACATATTAGAAAGTAGACTGAACCACAAGAAATGCAATCATAGATTAAAAAACAACCACGAGTGAATTTCAAATAGTGATCGTAAATGCTAAACACACACCGTTAGAAATAAATGTGGCACTGCTAAATTTGAGTCTGGTGCGTTTATCAGAGTCAGTGTGCAAACATTTAATTAGCTAACAATTAAGTTCGTCTCTACTTCTTCCCAGAGCGAGATGAGAAGCGACACGTAAAGGCTCGTTTGACAAGAGTTCGTCGGAAATCCCAGCAGTGACGCCCAGCTGAGTAAAACACAAAACCGCGCTGCGGGGCAGAATATCTGCTTTGAATGAATGGCGCCTTTCATCAGCATCTCCACAAGCGGCTCGTCGTCAGGGATGCGGGACTCGCGAACAGCGGAGGATCAGCGCGCCTGAAGCGGGAATCACAGAGAGCTGTCCAGGGTCCTGAAGACGCGCCGCGCCATGGGTATACGCCACTTTCTGCTGCTGCTCATTTATCTGGACCCTCTCAACGTGTTTGGCACACTGACTGCCAAACGAGCCAAACCTGCTCCCAAAAGGACTCAGAAGCCGAAGGAACTGAATTGCACCACCGTCGCACCATCCGCGTCCACGCAGCGGATCACGCAGGTCCGTCCGGCGCTCACGCACGATACCTGCCTGGGCTACTACGACGTGAGCGGCCAGTTCGACAAGGAGTTCGAGTGCAACAACACCGACCATCGCTACTGCTGCGGCTCGTGTTACTTGCGATTCTGTTGCCAGTTTAAAGGCAACCGGTTGGACCAGAGAACATGCAAGAACTACCACAAGCCTGACTGGGTGAAAACTGTGCCCCCGTCTCCTGTTCCAACAGGTGACACTTACGATCCGAGCATGGACCAAACAAGCACCGCGGTCTACATCACCTGCGGTGTCATTGCTTTTATCATAGTCCTTGGGGTTTCCACTAAAGTCGCGTATGACAAAGCAACGCAGCCACCTCAGGAAATGAACATTCACAGGTGAGCGCCTCGCATTCATTCTCCTACAACTCTAGGCTTCTAAACTCTTCCTAACGAGATCAAATTCTCATTTGCATATTATTAGAGCTTCGGAGTGATTGATAACGTTGCAAGTGGACTGGATAGAAGAGCTCTCACCATCTGTAGTATCTGCAGCTCTTTTGTTTCTCCATATGGAATATCACACATGCTAACAGGGCTGTGATCAAAATTCCAAGCAGAGTTTTAATATGCGCCGATAGCGCTATAGAGCCAAGCACACACCCTTTATTTCTGTGTTTGGGTGAGAGGGTTTATGCTTCATTACAGACGCTTCAATTTTCCCCTTCATTTGGTGGGCACAACAAGCACAGATTCATCACAGTGTCTCTGCCTGTCTGGACACAGAACCACACACCGTTCACGCACGACACGACAATCGCTCCGTGTTCATTGGCCAGTTGGTTTATTAAGCTGGATTGGCAGCTCTGAGGCTGAGGGCTTCAGAACATTTTAATTGTGCTGTGAGAAAACAGTTCCCTCAATCACCAATTTGGGATTTGGTTATGTTATATGCAGATGTGCAATCAATTTCCATAGGGAAAGAAAAAAAAACAGAAAAATGTCAAAAAATAGAATTGCTGCAGTTCTTCCTGCAGCCTATATGAATGTGTCTGAGCTTCACGCTCAAATCCTCTGGTATGGACTGCAAACTGTCTGCCCTTTTCCATTTTACATGAACAGGTGAATGTATAAAATATCCTTTAGTCAGACGTCTTGCTCTAGTGGTAGAAATAATGTCTGCTAGGGCATTAAACTGGCCTGTATTATATAGTCTGCGCACAAATAAACACCAAGAAGCAAACAAACAAACTGAGAATGCATGTAATAGGAAAGAGTGCTGTTGACTCTTCTGTCAGTTCAGCTACTGCAGGGTAACAAAAGCAAAAATAATTCAGTTTCTCTGCTAACAGTAAACATTTACAGAGCTAACAGTGACTTTCATAATGCAGCTCTGAATTCACATCCTCTGGGCTTCCTATATATACCAGGTGCAACTCTGAGAATATTGAAATGTGGCTCACTGGTGATTAAACATTTATCTATAGATGTTCTTTCTTTATTTCTGTACAAATCCAATGGAATTAGAGTAGAGAGTAGCTGGAGGTGATCTTTCACCCAAACATTGGAAAGGTGTTGTTGTTGACTTCATATCGTATAGTTCTCCATTTTTCTCCACAGAGCCCTAGCAGATATACTTAGACAACAAGGACCCATTCCTATATCTCAATACGACTGTGGGAACTTTGCGGCGATGAACAGCTCATCCAAAGATAACACTCCGCAGCGCGCGAGCTCCAAAAACCACTACACCCCAGTCCACAGCTCCAAATCCAATCACGGTAAGCGGCCTGATGCTGTTTAAACGAATGAGTTACTTTCATGAAATATATGACTGATTACGTGAGCTCTGTTCCAAATTCTGTTCCTTTTAATGCATTCAAACCATCATAGGACCTCATAAGTGACCAATGGGGAACAATCTTCATAGGCAGAAACTACACATGCCACAACTGATTGGTGTTAACATCTTTCTAAGCTAACAGCATTATAACTCATAAAACACATAGCATGAACAAAATATTGGATAAAAAAGTTTTCAATTACAGTTTTTAATAGATA
>NW_015626872.1:247319-250280 GCF_001515625.1 Sinocyclocheilus rhinocerous
CAATGTTATGCCACAAGTGCTGATGGTATTTGTATTTGCTGATGTATTTCTGCACACATTGATGCAGCTGTGTGTTCATTTAGGATGCTGTGAGCTGGAGCTATGCTGGGTGACTTTGTGTTGTCAGCCATGACAGAGCCTAACAACATCTCATTCCCAGGGAGTGGAGCCAGTATTTTCACCAGAGACCCCCAGTCCTGTCCCGGGTCGATGTTAAGGGACAGCGACAGCCTCTACAGAAGCGTGTGTAATTGGCATACAAATTGGAGTGCGATGTACTGAGAGCATCTACTGAATCAACTCAAAGAGAAAATGCATATTCACATGCCCTGATGCACAAGAGCGTTTATTGGAGGGAAAGACATTGGTCTAAATTATTGTTATAACATGATCTGAGGGAATAATCCGGGTTTCCATTGCCCGACTGTGAATAATTAGTGTTTTCATAGTATACGCTAACACAACTGGACTCATGCAGGATATTATAAAATGGCAGCTGTGGGAAAGTGTAAAAATGCTTGACATGGAGCAGGATGCACTGAATGTTTGCAGTCAGGTGATTAAAGAACGATTTGACATTGAGAAACATGCATGCATAAAATATTTGATTAGAAGTATACCCGATGAACACATAATAACAGAGCCTCATTTTTTTTCCGAGTTGCCGAAGGAAAGTAGTGAATCAGCAGCTCAGTGAATGTGCTTCTGTATGTGTTTGCTCAAATATTGCTTTAAGAGAGCAGCATTGCATGTATAAAATGTGTCTAGCTTATTAAACTCTGATGTAATTAGTTTAATTAAGATGTGGAGCGCCAATGGGCAAGTTCATAATGATACGGCTCTACACATTTTTGAACTTATTGCCTCCTCATCTCTACACTTAGCAATTAATATAAAAGTTGGACGGGCCATAAAAACTTAGTGGAGTAGCGGCTGTGATTTCTCCCTGCGGTTTGCGAAGCCTTACCTGCGTCCCACGTGAGCGCATGAGAGCCGGAGGCACTGACGTGTTTCTCCTCCGGCACATCATCACAGGAACAGCATCACAAGAACTCTCGCTAATGGTTTCCGGCTCTGAAGTTGTTATCATTTAGACGGCGTCAGATTCTTGCCCCTGTGGCAAGGTTGAGCACACTTTTAGGGATTTCCTTAGGGGGGCAATATAACAGCCTGTTAAATTCAGCTACATAGTCATGTAACGGCAAAGCGTAATGAATTCTCTGCAAGACAGCTCACCTGTGCACGAGATGCTTTGGGCTTCTCGGGGTTTAGTGTGAAAGAAGTTTATTGTGGCTTTATTGCATTCTCTACCTCCCGCCTCATGTTCATTTATTTGATTCAGAGGACTGTGTCAGATCTTTCCCTTACCTGAGTGCTATGCTGTTGTTTTTTCTGTTTGTCCAACTGTTCCTAGTGATCCAAAGCAAAATGCTGAACATGCAGGCTCTCAGTATGAGAATCTGTCCGTCTCTGAAGCCTCTGTAAACAACATTTTTTTAACATAGTGTTTCCTGCAGCTCAACCTTTTGATTCTTCGGCCTTGTACATCCTGTTGTGCTTGTTATCTAGCTATTAAAAGCACACGTTCTTGATGGATTAATTAACTATTAACCATATAAAGCATATTTAATACATTTCTAAGGCTTCTAAATGATCAACAGGATCAAAACGTTGTTGTTAATCTTGTCGTACACAAACTACTTCATGCTTTCTGTCGACTGATTGATAGTTTAGACTTCTTATAATCAAGTCAAAGTTATTAGGTTTCAGTTGTACAAATGTCCACCTTCAGCTCGTGTGTCACGTGTTATTTTTGCTGTCAAATGTTTACTGATTTTTATCAAGTAAACATAAGAATAACTTTGATATTGTTAGTAATATTTCCAGATGAACACTTTACTTTTCTTTACTATCCAGACATCTTTTTTTTTTTTTTTTTTAAAGTAACACTCCAAAGAGAAAGGAAAAATTGAAATCGCATCATATGACCCCTTTAAATATGATCATCAGGATTTTGAGGAACATTTGTTTCCAGAAGCTTCACTTTCCTCATTCACGTTCCTCATTGGAGGAATGATCTTCCCAAGTCTCCAAAACTTCTTAGATCTTTTGAGGAACGTTTATTTGTTCATCCCTCAGTCATCATTGGATTGCATTGCATTGTATGTTTTGATCATTTAAATATCATCTAACTGAGACATATTATTGGAGATATGACGAGTGGCGACTGATATTTCTATAATTTTATGTAAGTATCTACTATACTGTTATAAAGATCTCATTGATTTACATTATAAGCATCAGAATTTCATTTTATAAATATCAGCATCTGATATTTGAAACAATGATACAAAATACATGATACAAAAACATGAAGCACATATGCAAACCTTTTTTAAGATTTGTTTTTAGATTTTGTCTAATGGTTCAGTAATGTTCCATTCAATTTTTTTCTGACTGTTATTTAATGTGTCAGTCTTTATGTAGCTGAACTTGCATTTATAACAGTATACTATAGTATTATAATGTATATTTAAAAAAAAATCTTCTTTTGTGTTTGGTCCCTCCTTATATTAGGTGCCCTTAAATTTGATGTACTTACATTTAAATGATTATTTTTATTATTGTGTGCATACATGTTTTACATTGTACTTATAATGAAAAAAAAAAACACACACACCTGCATGTAATTACATCTGTAATTCTTTTTTGTAATTACATTTATAATTACACTGTTGACCCATCCCTTACACCTTAACCCACCCTTAAACCTAAACTTACCACTAAACCCGTCCCTAACTTTACCCGTATCCCACCTCAATAGCCAGCCTGGTCTCATGTTTATACGTAGGTATTAATACGTAACATTTACAAGCACAAAACGTACAGTTTAGACGTATTTCAACGTTTAAAACGTACAAATCGCTACGTATTTTTAGCTAAAAAACGTACAAATATTTA
>NW_015626872.1:250797-252090 GCF_001515625.1 Sinocyclocheilus rhinocerous
TGGCGGCGGCGGCAACAACAATACTACAGCGAAAATAAAAGTTACGCCTTCTTTCTTTGCGTGAAAATGTGGGAAGAGTTGCATAATGGCGCCCAAATAGTGACGTAGATATTTGGGGGCGTGTTAGAACGAGCCGTTTTAGGTAGGTGTGGCTGACTCTGAACTTTTATAAAGAATATCTCTTTGGATTTGAAACTTTAGTCTTTGCAACTTTACAGATCTTCTTTATGCACCAAGAGCTTGTAACACTCCAAAGAGAAAGGAAAAATTGAAATCGCATCATATGACCCCTTTAAATATGATCATCAGGATTTTGAGGAACATTTGTTTCCAGAAGCTTCACTTTCCTCATTCACGTTCCTCATTGGAGGAATGATCTTCCCAAGTCTCCAAAACTTCTTAGATCTTTTGAGGAACGTTTATTTGTTCATCCCTCAGTCATCATTGGATTGCATTGCATTGTATGTTTTGATCATTTAAATATCATCTAACTGAGACATATTATTGGAGATATGACGAGTGGCGACTGATATTTCTATAATTTTATGTAAGTATCTACTATACTGTTATAAAGATCTCATTGATTTACATTATAAGCATCAGAATTTCATTTTATAAATATCAGCATCTGATATTTGAAACAATGATACAAAATACATGATACAAAAACATGAAGCACATATGCAAACCTTTTTTAAGATTTGTTTTTAGATTTTGTCTAATGGTTCAGTAATGTTCCATTCAATTTTTTTCTGACTGTTATTTAATGTGTCAGTCTTTATGTAGCTGAACTTGCATTTATAACAGTATACTATAGTATTATAATGTATATTTAAAAAAAAATCTTCTTTTGTGTTTGGTCCCTCCTTATATTAGGTGCCCTTAAATTTGATGTACTTACATTTAAATGATTATTTTTATTATTGTGTGCATACATGTTTTACATTGTACTTATAATGAAAAAAAAAACACACACACCTGCATGTAATTACATCTGTAATTCTTTTTTGTAATTACATTTATAATTACACTGTTGACCCATCCCTTACACCTTAACCCACCCTTAAACCTAAACTTACCACTAAACCCGTCCCTAACTTTACCCGTATCCCACCTCAATAGCCAGCCTGGTCTCATGTTTATACGTAGGTATTAATACGTAACACTATTGTTCTATTTGTATCTATTTTATAGTTCTATTGTTAGTCACAGCATGTTGGGAAAAACCACCTTTTGTGGTCTATGGCAATCAAAGTAAACATTATATGACAAGTAAAGGTTAAACGATTGCAG
>NW_015626872.1:252161-300435 GCF_001515625.1 Sinocyclocheilus rhinocerous
GTTACGTAAAATACATACGAATTATCATGAGATCACGTTGCAATAGCAGCAAAATTGTTTTGCAATACAATATGAACACAATAAGTACATTTCTGATAGAAGTTAAGGCCACCTAATATAAAGTGGGACCCTGTAATTTATGGGTGGATATTGTGTACAGATTTAGGAATTAAAAACATTAGATTCTGTGTTCACTAAAGCCCAGAAACACTTAGATATGCTGCCTAGATTTGAGTGACCGCGACTGCACTGAACTCCCAGATGGTGCTCAAGGTTATCGTCCGACTTTTCTGACTCCTCCATGTACATGCTGGGATTTCATTGATAATTAGCCTCAGAAGAATAAATATAACACCTCAGACGGTGCCAGCATCTAATATTCTCATGACAGAGCAGCGTGTTGTTGGGTGGACAAGGTGACTTTACCTATGAATTATGGAAAGTCATAAGTCTTGAAATGCACTGGGAATTTGGCTTGATATGCTGCTGACGGCTGTTTACCTTTGAAGCAAAGTGTGACAAGACGCTGAGTGATCTTCTACATTAATGTTCTGGTGTCCATTTACAGGAGCACATTACTCGAAGGAGAGCACTCGAGGCGGCGGCCATGACCTTCACAACTTCATATCGTCTGGCTTTGTGACGCTTGGCCGGAGCCACGTAAAAGGTAACAGGATTCTATATCGCCGCTTAATGACACTGAAATCATTCGTTCATAACAAAGAAGGTGTAAACAAAATCTAACGTTTATTTCTCAACATGTTGGCTAGGAATTCACAGTGCTGGTTGCTAGCACTGAATCTGGCTTGATCTGAGACCCTAGTTTTTTTTTTTTTAGGTATATTCGTAATTCTAAGCACACTTCCACTGTTTAACCACTATGCAATCAATCAAACTTTCCTCAATCAGTATTTCTTTCTGTAAAAATTGCGACTGGAAATGACCTCCGATGACCTCTCATACGTATGTCAAAAGATAAAGAAGATTTAGATTTTTCAGTTCATGACTCTTTTGATATTGAGTAGTTTGTTGTATGAGCTTCGCATGTTGCCAAGAAACAATCTGACTGGATCACAGTATGTGAGTGGAGCTACAGAGATTTCCTCTTCTTGCTCAAAGCTTTCTGTAATCAGTTCGCTCCACTCTGCGTTTTCCATTTTCCACTCCGCGCTTGCTCTACAGACACTGGTGAGAGAAACCTGCTCCGTCCAGCTCTTCACTGCAGCCAAACGTTGCTTCCACTCTCTACACATCAGAGCTGTTTTATTTTCTGTTCATTTTGTGAGATCTGCAAGTTTTGCAACACTGTTATCAAAATGTAGATGTTTAAATACACTTTAAACCCTGAATGTTGTGATTTTAGCAATAAATAGGGACCAATTCTCACTATTAACTAGTTGCTTTTTAGCATGCCTAATATTAACACATTGGCTGTTTATTAGTGATTATAAAGCACATATTCTGCATGACCATATTCTACATGCCTAATCCTACACTCTAAAAAATGCTGGGTTGTTTCAACCCAACTTTGGGTCAAATATGAACGCAATACCTAAATTTAACAACTACCTGTAACTTACTAACTATTAATAAGCAGCAAATTAGGAGTTTATTGAGGCAAAAGTCATAGTTAATGATTTGTAAATGGTGAGAATTGGACCTTTAAATAAAGTGTGACCTAAAATTTAAATAGACATGAAAATGCAATATTTTAAATGAAACATTTGATTATCAATTGAATAAAAATTCTAAATTCTAAACAAAGACAGGTGGATTGATACAAACAACAAAAAGTCTCATGTTAGCTCTCTTTGTAGGAATTTACTAGGATTCTATAAACTTTACTGAAAATAAAACAAGACATATTCTTCTAAAATACTTTTTTTTTTGTCTGTTATCATCTCAACATCTGTAGTGTAACATTAGTAATCTGCGTCAGAATGTTCTATAAGCAAAACGTGGAGCGTTTGCACCAGCTGCGTGATTTTTAACACGTACATAAAACATTAAGCTTCATCTAATAGCCAGCGGTAAGTTGACTGACGTGGCAGAGCTTCTTCATCCCACATGCAGGGTCGCTCATTTACAAATCTTCCACATGTGTCAGTTCTCACTTGTGATGCAGCGATTAATATTCATGTGCTCTCTGCTGACTCAGACTGCTAACAATTAATCTACTCTGTGCAAAAGAATCGCTCATAAGAACCTGCTCATGTTTATTGCCTTTCTGTAACTCCTTTAAAGGACAAAGGAAAAGAGGTAAGAAATAAGAGGTACTGGCATCTTTTGGTATACGTGATGCGTGAAGCACTCATGTTATCGCCATTAAAATGTTGAGATAAACGTGTCATTGATTAGTATCTGACCAGTAACACATAACAACTCTTAAACACCATAGTATTCCACGGCCCAGGCCAAAATAACCATGAGAGGACTAGACAATCTCCATTAGGCCTGCATTTTATTCTCTCCAAATTTCATTTCCTCCGGTACAATGCATTGACCTAAAATCCATTTATTTTTCCGTGTCTGTCTGCCTCCACCCTGCTCAAGACATTTGTTTTTTTTTGGGGGGTTATGTGTCTTTAGTGCCCTTTTCACAATGGCCTATTCAGCCATCTAGTCATGGTGGAAGGAACGGCTATTTTTGTTAGTCGTGAAATATGAGCAGAAAGGATATGGACGCTGCTGCAGGGTGAATGCTTTCCAGACTCCTGCATTTGAACATGACAAAAAGCACCTTTCATTTCTTAGACAGGTGCTGCGATATGAACTGCCATGATTGCAATGTTTTGTTATTAGTGTTTTTTGGTTTTACTTTTACTCATTTATAAGGACCTTATTTACATGAATGTTTGATCTTTTCTTGGGTAAAAATGATTTTTAGAAGGGATAGTTCACCCAAAAAAATATGAAAATTCGGTCATTAATTACTCACCCTCATGTCGTTCCAAACCCGTAAGATCGTCATTCATCTTCAGAACACAAATTAAGATATTTTTGATGAAATCTGAGAGCTTTCTGACCCTGCATAGACAGCAAACTACGAAGTTCAAGGCCCAGAAAGGTAATAAGGATGTTGTTAAAATAGTCCATGTGACATCAGTGGTTCAACCGTAACGCTATGAAGCTACAAGATTACTTTTTGTGCGCAAAGAAAACAAAATAATGACTTTATTCAACAATTTCTTCTCTTTCCTGTCAGTCTTTGATGCTTGTTCACCAAAGTACCACGATGCATGCCACTGATGTCACATTGACTGTTTTATCGATGTCCTTGCTACCTTGAACGTGTCAGTTACGCTGCGGTCTATGCAGGTTCAGAAAGCTCTCGGATTTCATCAAAAATATCTTAAGTTGTGTTCTGAAGATGAACGAAGGACTTACAGGTTTGGAATGACATGAGGGTGAGTAATTAATGACAGAATTATTATTTTGGGTGAACTATCCCTTTCAGATTTTTTGGCAAGACATATTTTCAATGTTCATCGATTTAACAATCAATACAGGTTGTGCACAGCGGTATAACTCGTTGAGCAGACTGTACATCATTTTATGTGCGTTAAATTTAACATGCCGTCTAGCCTGAAGTCCATTGATGACAGTGATCACGTTTGATTCATTCCAGCAAAACTATTGCCTCATCAGAGCGAGGCTGAGAGCAGTGAACACATCTCTCCTCTTGATAATGATGCACTAAGATCAATGGTTTTCTTTGATTCTCCCGCTGTCATGATCAGACCGAGACCAGCAGTGCGTATTGGATGGGCTCACGGCCCTCTCGATAACATATGTTGTCCTCCTTGATAAATTGCTCTGTTTTTGCTCCGAGCTTTCTCTCTCAGTCTTTTCCTCTGATTGTTGCCATGCTACCAATTCTCATCCTGTGTATCGTCCTCACCGCTTTTGCCTCATGTTCCAAAATAGTCCAGGTTTTGAGATTCACCATGGTGATTAAAAGGGTCACTGCAGAGGAAAACTCTCTAGCTTTGGTAAAACCCGTGTGCGGGCAGACCGTTGAGTGATCGAGCGTCCGCTCAGGTACATAATTACGAAGAGGCTGTTCGAATAGCGTGTTGGTCCCTGTAGGGTGAGTTACAGAGGTCACAACGAACATCGGTTCACATACGGCTGATCAAGAAAACAACCTCTTGTCAAAAGTTCAGTCATGCTAGTGTGTCATCATGCCATGTATCTTAACCCAGCTCTTAATGTCCCTGAGCTCTACTGTCTGAGTCAGTCAAAGAATGTGAACTTGAGATATGGAATGAGATTTTTCAGTTTACCGCAGTCATTATTTGCACACCCTCATGTTCCAGTCATAGGCTGTGTTTATTTCGTGGAACACAAAAGGAGAAATTGCTTTTTAACATCTGTTAAAAAAAACGATTTTCCGAGTCTTCTGAAGCCATATCCCTAGTGAAAAATATACTAAAATGTTTTGAAATACATTTATTTCATGCTAAGCATACTACAAATACATTTACATATTAATGTACTTAATAAAAATACCCTGCAATTGTACTTTTAGTAAACTAAACTGGTATACTTAAATTCTGCTATATTGGAACAACTAATTTTGTACTTAATGCACTTTATTTGTGCGGAAGTCCAACTAAAGATATACTGAAGTATATTTAATTGTGCTAAAGTGGAACTCCTGCAAGTATACTTCAGTCTCGAGCGATATGTCAGTAAATATCTTAATAGATTTGAACAATACTAAATGTATTTTAAATGTTACTTTTTTTTTTACTAGGGATGATGCTGTAGCTGTGTTTTAGAAACAGACCAAACTGTATGCCATTATTCACTGATAATCTTTCTCTCCAGTGACCTGCTAATGCAACCAGATCATTGAGTCAGCGAGTTACACTAGAGGACCAAATCAGTGATTAAATTGGATTGAATCAGTTGATTTATTTCACAAATTGGATTGCATTTTTCATTCACAAATCAGGGACTCCGTGACTCCAAGATTCATTTGCAGTGTTTCTTGTGTTCACTTTAGAGACTTATATCTATATTGGTGTTATGGACCACAAGCATATTTTTGGTTGTTTTGTTCCACCTAACCTGTCATAAATAATCACAGTAAATAATGGCTAAAAATAATGACAGAATTTTCATCAGTTGTCACTCTACAGTCAAACAATATCACAGAGTGTGTCAGCAGAAAAGCTTCTCTCTGAAATGCTACAGTGCTAATAATTATTCAAATATGTATGTAACGGAGTAATATCCTGAGTGACCCAAAGTGGCTGTTCAGTCGCACATCTCATTCCTGGAGAGGTTTGCACAAACTGCTCTAAGAGGGAGAAAAGGCAGCTGTATATGATTGGTTTTCAAGGCTCTGACCTTTGGTTTTTGTCGGCTTGAATATAGAGCAGTTCCCCTAAGAGATCCAGACAGTCCTTTCACATAAACTTGTTAATATGCTAGTCCTCATGTCATCTTTCAATAGAGCCTCCGTGAGTTGGGGAAAAAGAAAAAGTAGTTGCACACCGACCCAATAGCATTGGGAATTCAGCAATTTGCCTTTGTACTGTAGGTTTGACATTTATCCAGATTGTTTTGCACACATTATATAGGTACAGAAGATTCAACCAGTCTGGGCACTTTTATTTCTTGCATTACAAGTCTATGGAAGCCCATTTCCATCTCAGAGTAAAAAATGAAAACTGTGAGACTGTGAGAGAAAGTTTAAAATAAGCAATAAAGTCACTCCAAAGTGCAGGACAGATCTGAAACCACATTGTGAGTTACAAAATTACAGTTATCAGAAAGTTGATATTACTCCATGTGAAATTAAGGTGAAAGGAATATTTTACTCTGAGGTGGAAATGGGCATCCATAGACTTGTAATGCAAGAAATAAAAGTGCCCAGACTGGTTGAATTAAACACAGAGTTTCTATTTGTTTTTTATTTAGTTTTTTTCCTAATGTCCTTCTCTGAGTGAGATAGCGCATCACGTTTTTAACCATTCATAAATGTTTAAGCAACATTGTTTTTTTTTGTTTTGAAAAACAATCTCTTGAAATATCCATTCCAATGATTACTGGATTATTGAATATTATTCTTGAGCTGAGAACTCATTGGCATTTCTCCCCTATGTTAAATATAGATGATTTGCATATCAGTTTTGAAATATCTTTGTTTAGAAGAACCATCGGGCCGAACTCTTTGATTGACGGCATTCAAATGAGACGGAATTTTAAACAGGCCATTTTATCATGATTTGAGCTCAGTCCAAAAACAGTGACTGGTTTAGTCTCATCTAACTCCACCAGGAGTCCAGGATTGATCATTTCCTACGATCCTTGATTATTCCGAAGCCGGGAATGATTATATCAGAATACACACTTCGCTTTGATTGACATGACGGCATAACAACCGGAGGGTGGAAGGATTGGAGTTTAAGTGATTTATCCATGGCTGAAAAGTTATTAACACGCACCTCCGTGCTCATATAAGCAGCATCAAATCAACCTGACGGATGCCTGATTGCAGTTTATTATGTTATGGAAATACGGCACCATTCAAACCAAGGCTGCGTATGACTCAGCACCACCCGAGTGGGTTTTATAGCCTCTGGACGTAAATGTTTTCCCCCCCAAATGGAGTAGATTTGTAATGCATTATCGTTGTGTTTGGAAACTGATTGAGACTGTGCAAACACCACTGCAAGCCTGAATGACGATTGTTTTTTAACAGCGATGAGGAATGTGCAATTATGCAAACAGAAGTAAACACATTAACTGGGAAAATAAAAAGAAGAGAAACAAGATCATGCTGATTGCTTAGATTCTATTTCTGAAGCTTCGTGCTTGAAGGCTCCGCCCACGTGAAAGCTGATTGGTCCACTTCGTTGAAACAATCTTCTGATTGGCTGCGATCAAGTCACAGCAGTTTCGCCTTCAGCGTGGACAGACACGTGATTTGTCGTATGGTGACTGGTTAGGGCACATTGTCAAAGCAGTGATTAAAATCTGTATCCAGGTGACCTGTCTGAGCTGTCAGAATCCTAAGCAGTGAATTCATTAGTGTGACAACAAACAGAAAGAGCCTCCCACTGTGTCCATAAACAGCAAAGTCTCTAAATGTCAGCGCAGTCGTCCTCTGCTCCGCTGGTCCAGCTGTCTCACTCCATATTCCCCGAGTGCAGCAAAACATCCATAGAAAGTCAGTTTTCATATCCTTCCAGCTCGATTTTGTTCCTCATAGTGTTCATTCACAGAGAAGAGATGCCACAAACTGAGGGATCATAAAACTGTGGCTAGAAATTAAAGGGGTCATATGATGAGATTTCAAGTTTTCCTTTCTCTTTGGAGTGAGAAACCCAAAGAGATGTTCTTTACGCCTCGTTTAAACACGCCCCCACATGTCTACATCACGATGTGGGATAAATAAGAGATTATGAATGGAGAGTTTTCATTACGTGTGCTTCGGTTTCTAGAAACTGAAATACTGTATTTGACAGGGCAAACATGATTTAAATACTTCAATATCCTATATATTTGACCAATTTCTCTTTATTTTGAGATGTTTGTTTTTTGCAGCTTTTATCTTGATTTGTATTTGCTGGTTTGCTGCCGAAGCTGGCATTGAAAGCTGAGCCTCGTGTCTCACAAGGGGAAAAAGATAAAAGTTTGTATTAAAAATCAAGGTTTCTTCATTGCGTGTCGTGGGACAGAATGAGGAGGGCTAGACTTTATTTGGAAGAAAAAAAAACAGTAGTAGGAGAATGGGGACATTCGTGCAGATCCATTTTCTTTTATATGCTAAAGGACTTTTATGCTAATTGACAGGTCTTTCAAGAGAGTTGAAGTGTCTCGAATGGTTCATTTATTATGCAAGAGAACATCTGATCATGCACTTTTACACAAAGTTTGAGGTTAAACTACACAAGAGATGAAGATGTTTCTTTAAATATTTTTGTGTGGTTATATTTTTTGTTATTTTCCGTCTTCTCTTGTTACATGAATCCTTTCTTTTTCATATTGATGTGAAATACTCATACCCAGATATGTAAGAGAAACCAAAAAAAAAAAAATCCTACTAGACCCATGTGAAATTTCAAGCACGTTTCTACTGTCAAAAAGAACAAAAACTCTTTCCTTTCCAAATCATTTACATGTAAGCTCTTAAGTTATTTTTTCACCACTGTGTGTTCCTCCACTTTAAACTAATAGGTTTTGTTCAGACAGATGAGCTAAAGGAGAAGGAAGAGAAAGGGGTGAATTGTGATGTTTGGTTTGGGGCTGAATTTGTTTGGGTTGCTTTGGTTTGGGGCTGGATTTGTTTGGGTTGGGGCTGGATTTGTTTGGTTTGGGGCTGGATTTGTTTGGGTTGGGGCTGGATTTGTTTGGTTTGGGGCTGGAATTGTTTGGGTTGGTTTGGATTAGGGCTGGGTTTGTTTGGGTTGATTTGGGTGCTTGGGTTGGTTTGGTTTGGGTTGGTTGGGTTATTTTGGATTAGTGCTGGGTTGGTTTGGGTTGGTTTGGATTAGGGCTGGGTTTGGTTTGGGTTGGTTGGGTTATTTTGGATTAGTGCTGGGTTCGTTTGGGTTGGGTTGATTTGGATTGGGTTTGGTGGGCTCCTCACTAATCTACAGTATAAATCAGGACTCCAGGGGCTTGTTATCAGAGCTTGTTACAGTAAGTGCTGATGTTTTATGCATCACTTGGAATGCAGAGAGTTTTTCATGCAAATGCTCTCGTCTTAGATATTTATTATCTTTGAGGAATCTGAATGTCATGTGGGAGAAAAAGAAACCATTTCTGGAGCAGCATGTTGGTATTGAGACGAAGCCACTTGGCACGTCATTGAACTCCAGCCAGATACTTGATACCAGCAGATTATTCACTCGTAATGGAAATGAATATGTCACACTGTGCCGCACTGATTAATTTCTCTATTTTATAAGATGCTTCCTTGTACTCAGTAAACAGCACATAATGAAGCTGTTTGATTGTGTCTCCTTTGTTGTTTATTCATGGTAGGATACATAAGCCATTTACATTAGTCGTCCTTTTTGTCTCCTTTTATGTGGTATATCAAGTGGCAACCTCAGACAGTAGCAAAATTGCCCTTAAGAATTGGTTGAAGTTAAACTACATCAACATATTATATGACATAACCTTGGCTGAATAGGAAAATGTACAGTTTTGTACTGAACCATTACCAATCCAACACATTTTGGATGTGTTTCTGAAAGCATTTGGCTTTGCACTATATTGTGAGTGTAGTGATGGCTGAAGCGGTTGCAGGCATTCAGTTGCGCGTCGTGCCTAACAACGCTCTTTAGCCATGACCGTATTGACAACATCGCACAACCGCGAGTGCCACAGTGCTTCAATATGATATTCATTGCTGATTAATGTACTGTAGCTGTAGGGCCCTCACTGGCAGGCTAAAAAGCAACTTATGCTATTTGAAAAAGCAGTGCATTCAATATGACAGACAATAAATTATGGCTTTATCATTCGTCTCTTTTATTTTATTATGGTAATGTGCTAACACTGCCCTCACTTCCCCATGCTACAAATTCAATTATAAAATGTGTCAGTTCACATTGAAAGATGACTTTCTCTTTCTCGCTCCGTCAGACGTAAATGCCATTGATTGAAGTTAAAATGGACAGTAATCTGATTGTGGTTGTATGTCGGATATGCTGGACTGTATAGCTGCTTCTCAGAGCATTAATCTCAGCACGAAACAGACACTGGCGCGCTGCTAATCTCAGATGTGCATGAGGAGGAAAAGAATTTACAAACCCCCTACCAACAATGCTTTCATGAATACATTAGCAGATGAAAGGCAAAGCAAAGAAGGAGACATGAATTACAATACTGTTTGCAAATGGCATGTTTTGCGTGTGAATGTATGCGTTTGTGATCGCGTCAGGTCAGTCTCGTTTCTAAACGGCTGACTTTTATATGAAATGCCGCCACAAAAGGACCTCACATAAAGAAACTCCTATAGATGGATTAATGTGGATTACATACCATCAAGATTTCATGAGCTCCTTCCAGACTGAATAAGCAGCCGCCAAACAAGGTGACCTATTTATGGTCGGAGACATTAACCTCTTCACAAAACGTATTATTTCACACTTAATGGCTTGAAGAAGCGAGCATATCATATTTGGAAAGTGAAATATAAATAATATCCTTCCCAGCACACTTTCTTGACCTTACGAGCGTAGTGCTTGACACCTGCAAGGCAAACGCTGGTTTTGGTTTGTAATCTATTATTCATATGGAAGCTGCGGGAATGAAGACAGTGGAAGGCAGAGCTCATCCCACCCGATCCATTCTCACTTGCAGTGGAAAAGCACACAAATGCAATGAGAACGGAAAGTGCTGTTCCGTCTGGAATCAGAGTTAGACTCATCGCTCTGAGCTCCGGGCTCACGTTCAATTCTGTATGTTTTGGTGCTTGGGATCCAGTTAGCTCTTTCACAGATTTCTGTGGTCCCTGTAGTCACCATAATAATGTTGGTTGTCTCTGTATAGGCCTATATCAGGGTAAATGACATGACACTCTATTAAATTATTCCAAATGTGCAATTTTTACATACTATAATTTGAATGTAGCTCTTTCATGATTAGCATGCTTTTAATTTCTGAACTAAAACTCATTTTGATATCCGTGAAATATGTCAGAGTGATACAACTGTCCTGATACCGTGAAGAAGAAGAAAGCCTAACCAATGATATGGTGTGACCAACATGCAGAAAAAAAAAACATGAAACAGAAATGACATCATATTCAGGAGTCCTGTAGACTCTCATGAATGTGTGTCAAGACTAATGCAGCCTTTTAATGAATGACAAAAAAAAAAAAAAATGATATACACAATGTTCTATACACAAACATGTTTTAATAATTGATAGTGTAGTAAAATAAAATTAAAATCTGTAAACTCTAGAAAATGATTAGTGAAAGTGAACTTGCTCTCCTGTCACTTAAAAATACATTGAGCATAATGATAATGCAAAGAAGAACATGATGAATGTTCTTTCATCAAGAAAGATGCACTTGTCCACTGGCCCAAAGCTAAAACGGAAAAAGCAGTGATGAAGTAGTGAAAAATAACATGACAATTTAGGTACTTCAAAAACAGAATAAACTAATTATTGGTTGTTGTCATTTCAGTAGCAGACAATTAATTAATTAATTAATTAATTAATGTTGTTTATTTATTTTTAGTGCCTTCTGGGATGCTATAACACAAAAACAAAAACATCACAGAATCAGTGGCAAATTCTAATATATATGTGTCTGTATAAGTGTGTGTGAGAGAGCGTGTGTTTACGAGAGCAGTAAAGTGTGTCCATGAGGCTTTTCCGTGCCAGCTGTGTGTGGATAATTGCCTCATTACGGTTTTCATTGGTGCCCATTTTGAAATTGCACAAAATGTGTGAAAGACCTGGGAAGGACATTGTGCTCCCTCTAAAAAAAATCGCTTTCATGCCTCCTCTTTGGTAAACAGGGCAGCTAGTTTTCAAATCGACTATTCTCATGTTGCACAGCAGAGTTCTCTTCCGGTTAATGCATTAAAGGCTTACTCCACCCCAAAATGAAAATTACCCCCATGTCGTTCCAAACCTGTAAAAGCTTAATTCGTCTTCGGAACACAATTTAAGATATTTTGGATGAAAACCGGGAGGCTTGTGACTGTCCCATTGACTGCCAAGTAAATAACACTGTCAAGGTCCAGAAAAGTATGAAAGACATCGTCAAAATAGTCCATCTGCCATCAGTGGTTCAATCTGAATTTTATGAAGGGACGAGAATATTTTTGAGCACAAAGAAAATAAAAATAACGACTTTATTCAACAATTCGTCTCCTCCGCGTCAACGCGTCACGCCGCACCACACGGATATGCTGTATTTGTTCAAATCAAAACGTAAATAAACGTAGAAAACGTATCCGTGTGGTGCGGCTGACACAGAACAGCATACGCAGTTTGCGTTCAGTGGATTCTCTCCAAAATGATGCTACGGTGACGCGGAGGAGACGAATTGTTGAATAAAGTTGTTATTTTTATTTTCTTTGCGCCCAAAAATATTCTCATCGCTTCCTAAAATTCAGATTGAACCACTGATGGCAGATGGACTATTTTGACGATGTCTTTCATACTTTTCTGGACCTTGACAGTGTTATTTACTTGGCAGTCAATGGCACAGTCACAAGCCTCCCGGTTTTCATCCAAAATATCTTAAATTGTGTTTTCTGAAGAGAAGGTAAAAGAAGAAGCTTTTACGGGTTTGGAACGACATGGGGGTAAGTGATTAATAACAAAATTTTCATTTTGGGGTGGAGTAACCCTTTAGTATAGGTGTTGTAGGAGATCTTGATAAGTTTTGTAAGCGTGACCTGTGAAATGGGCAGGTCTGTCACTCTAAACATCCCTGAAGTGCTCATTGCGTAACTCATCCTCTCTGAGCACTAATAAACACAGGCCTAGCAGGAGCTCATGAGTTCAGTCCGACTCCCACTGAGACTCTGAGTGCTGGATATGTAGGCTAATGGATGGAGGGTCCTTTATGTCATTCTCCAGCACAATGAATGCTTCAGACGGGACACTTACAATAGCCTAGATTTGGAGAAGTTGAGTGCAATTTGATGGATCAGCGCAATCACTCCTCAGGGGAAGGGTTGAGAAAATCTGTTTTGATAATCTTATACGTGCAAACAATTATATGCAAGTGGGTTACACTTTATTTCCTTAATCCGCTTTAGACTTTCCAAGTAAGTAACTACGCGTCTATATCTCAGCTAACTCTGATTAGAGTATTAGTAGACTGTTTTGGGTTCAGGTTAGTAGAATAAGCTGACATGTACTTGCAAAATTCCTTATAGTCAGCCGAATGTACATCAGAATAAAGTGTTATCACATATTAGACAGTCTACTGGTGGTGGTTGAGGAGAGACCCCCACACATGATTGTAAAGCGCTTTGGGTGTATAGCAATACACAATAAAGCGCTATATAAATGCATCATTCATTCATTCATTCATTCATTCATTCATACTGATACTGATAGAATGTCTAAAGTGGACTACTGAAATAACACGTTCTCACTCCCAACTCGTCACATATTGATGCTTGGTCAGGACCACTTGACGGCACTTTTTGACGCTCAAGGTACCCCTAGCGTCATTTTTCGACGTGCAGGGTCCTCCGTTGTTTTCAGTTGTTTGTCTTAATTTAATGGTTTGCATGCATTTGTAAAAAACAGAAATAATTTTATATAAATGTATGCTTTCATTGGAGAACCTAACCCCACCGCTACCCTAAACCTACCCACTTCAGACCAATATAAAACACGTAACAGGCAAATAAAAGTACAGTCACAGGTATTTATTACAAAAACTGACCAAAAAAAAGCAGTATATAAGCATTACAAACAAGTTGTGCTGCATTCAAAGTCTCCTGAAGCCATACGATGTCTTTATGCGAAGAAGAGAGTAAAACATAAGGTTTTAATCGTTGAAAATTATCCCGCTCCGTTAACGTGCTCCCATCTCATTCAAAAAGATACTCCCGTCCCGTAGCATGACGCAATCGGTCACGAGACCAGCCAATAGCATTACACAACCAAGGCTGATGTAAGGTTTCTTCTGGCGGTATTTTTTGAAGTTGCGCACAGACTGCAGCACACAGGATGAGCTTTACGGCAATCGCATCTATTCCTCTCACAAGTCAATGGTTTTGCCTCGGAAGACTTGGACTATTAATACTTTTTGAATAAATTATGACTGTAGTTGCATCTGCCAGTTATATCTTGTGTTTTATTGACAAATGGTAGGTTTAGGGGCAGGGGTTGGGTTACGTACTCATAAATGTGTAAATAGTGTAATTTAAATAAAACTGTTGTGACCGTTTACATTGAAAAATCACACCCCAACATATATGCAATAATGGCAATATTATTACCCAATATATAATTTAATCGTGACGATAAAATTCCCAGTACCTTTTGCGTCGGCATATTGACGCAAAGGGTTTCTTATTTAAAGCAACGGAGGACCCTTCACGTCAAAAAATGACGCTAAACCTATGATCTGTGCGTCTAAAAGTGACGCCAAGGGGTCCTGACCAAGCGTCAATATGTGACGAGTTGGGAGTGAGAACGTGGAAATAAAGTGCAACCTTTGTAAGTAAGGCTACGTTTACACGACAACAGTGTAGTCAAAAACGGAAAAATGTTTCCCTTGCGTTTTTAAAAAGTTTCACGTATACACGACAACGTTTTCAAAACGATTCACGTTTACACATATCCGCGAAAACGGCCAATACCGCTGTATTACGTATGCCAGGCCAGTAGTTGGTGCTGTCACCTTGTTAGTAAACAGTACCTGTAGGGAAGTGATGATTATATGATGTATATGATGCATCTCCGCTGTTGGTTGTAATATTGGTGAAGTAAATCCACACTTTGCTGAAGAAGCGTTAGCAAACTCTTGAGCAGCAACAACAGTACCATGTACTCCGCCATTGTTGTGTATGTTTGTTCGTGCTTGCCTTTAAAATCGACATGTATTGCGCATGCCTACATACCTAACACATACTACACACGCGCATGACGTCACCGTTTTCAAAGATTCCCGTATTGGGTGTTTACACGGAAACGATAACGGTGCCGTTTTCGAAATATTTGCACTTTGAAACCCGTTTTCAAAAATATGCGTTTTCAGTCCCCAAAACGCCGTTGTCGTGTAAACGAACAGTCAAAACGCATAAAAAGTTTCCCGTTTTTGGCTGAAAACTTTGTCGTGTAAACGGCCCCTAAGTGTGATTTTACATACTTCAATACAAAGTTACAATAAAGTAACTTACATTTTAGACAAGTTAATTTGTATAATTTTTTTCTCCACCAGCAATAATATTTCCAAAAGAAGCCAACCATCAGGCTATGTGTGTCGTAAGTGAAACATGAGTATCCCCGTTCCAAGTGATCAGTGTAGTCCAGATCCAGGTTTTCGGGATTTCATTCTCACATATTCTGTTTTAGACGGTCAGAAACACAGATAAGAAAAGTGCTATTAATATTAAATATCAGCCACCTGACCAAATATATTTGTATAAGACAAAAGTGAACCGTGAAAGCTCTCAGTTCAATCTGAATTCTCTCAGCAGAGCCGTACAATATTTATCTAAAAAAAATGAAGATGTTCAATATTAACGCTGAGGTGATGGCACAGGATAAAAAGCCTCAGAAAGCAGATGTGACGTCGGGAAGCGCGCAGGGCAGTCAGTAATGGAGGATGAGAGAAAAGAGGAAATCCAGACGGACCTCACAGTATGGCTGAGAGAGCTGGATGTATGTCATGTTAGCGCTGTGTCCGGTCTATTGGGACTGTGCAAATGAAAGCTGAGTTTTACTCTACGTTAAACGCTCTATGAGGAATTGAAGGTAAATTCCATTGAAAATATGGTGCGGTATTGATGCCTAGGTGAAGAAGAGCCTCACAGAATTGATGCATAATAAACAGCTGTATATATTCATAGATGTACAGAATATTATTAATGATTTTAATTTGAATGTTTGTAGTAAAAACGAGTTTTCTAATAATGCATTTAAAACTGTAGATGCTCTTTACTCCCTCTCTCGTGTCGTTCCAAACCTTCTTTTCTCTGTCACACAAATGATGATATTTTGAATGAGTTTGGAGTAAATGATGACAGACTGATGAATTCTGATCTCACACAAGTACATTGATTCTTCCTGATTATTAATGGATCACTTTTACATGCCTAAAATATCACCTTGATCCAGAGGCATTATTCCAACACACATTTTTAATGCTGAACGTGTATTGCAATCTTCTGAACAAAATGGAGTGCAGACATCTCAGATCTGTCTGTGGGAGGATGTTTGATGTCAGATTGCGTCCCTCGAGTGCTCTCCTCTGCTCCTCTCTCAGTCGAGGTGCCCTCAGGAGTCGAGAGCAGCAGAGAAACAGAGACAGATCTACATTGGAGCCACATCCACTCAATCTCTGCCGCATTCGCCACCGAACACCTGACAAACAGATATGATAATGCTTGCAAAGATAAAAACATATTAACTGACGTCAGGTACTGAGCATGTAATGTGGATTGTATATGAATGGCTAATATAGACAAAGCAGGTGCCATTTGCGTCTTCTAACATTTGATGGCCCTTTTCCACCCTGTGTTTCCAGACTGTCCTCATATTAGAAGATTAACGCATTCTGATGAAAGCAAAATATATGATAATAAAAACTAGAATTTTGTCTTTAGAATTTTGTTCTTTGCTTGTTATTTTTAGATTTTTTTTTCTCTGCATAATGGATTATTAAGTAGTATTAAAGAATAATATAGCGCTGATAATTAAATATCCACCCTAATTAAAATAAATAAATAAAATTTACACTAGTAATGTCAAATGAAATTTTAAAATGGTTTAACACATGCAACTAATTTATAAATAATGGGTTTCAGAGATCAATGCATCCACAGCAGTTCTTTGTATTCTCAGTGACCTTTTCTCATACCGGTATATTGAAACATGTGTTTAATGCTTACTTAATGCATCACGTCTCAGACGACACAGAACTGATTAGCTTCCTGTGAGTGCTGCGCTATTAATATTGTGTCTGGCTCCTTTAAAATCCTCTGGAACGGATCCTGCCTCCCTCTGAGAGCGGTAACAGCACACCTAATGTGTGTAATCACAGGTACAGACATCAAAATGGTGTGAAACCATTTTTTTTCCTGAGACACAACTTTGAAGCTCTATGCCACAGTTATTATAAATAATGACGAAACAAATAATAGTATAATAATGAGAGGAATCGGTAAAGCACAATTAAGGGACTCATGATTCATTTTCAGTGAGACTTCAGTAACCTATGAAAATGTAACCCATGCAATGTCAATTTCATCATCCGCATATTAGGCATAATGCATGATCTGGTTTCAGGTCCTAACAGCTCACGCTAAGTAAGTGTGAATGCCGAACACGTATCTCAAACTCATCTCCTGGAGACGGAACAGTACAAGTGCAATTATCATTTAATGTAATTGCATTAACCTTCTGATGAATGCGGGATCCTGCAGGCTCACGGTGCATTGCGATCTCTTTGTCAGCTCGCGAGAAAAATCCTATCTGCGGCGCTAGAGTTTCACCAAGCTAGATTTCTGTAAGAGATACAGCAGTGAAGGCAAGCATGAAAACATTTCATTAAAGCCGGGGAAGTCAGTCACGCATCAGTTATCGGGAGCCCAGGGGAGAGGTGAGCGCTGGATGAGAGCTGTGGCCCGTTTGTCGCTTCTGTTTGAGGCCAGTAGATCCACAAAGTTACGGTTAAAGATTGTTTTTGGTGAAAAATACATGCACTGTTTAGTATGAAGAATTCTCATAAGGCATAGCACGAAATTTGTCTATTTTCACCCAATAGAGTGCAATTAATGTGATCTAATAAGTGTCATATTTAATTGAGATCTATAGCAATGTAAAATTAATATCCATTTTTATGGAAGTCATACAGTGCTGCACAATGAATCGTATTTAAATCATGATCATGATTTCTGCTTCTCCCGAATAATTAAGCACAATCATCTACAATATTTGCTATATTGTTATTTATCCTGAAAACAATTCATTTTAATGTGGCATTTGCGGAAAAAAAGTGTTCATGAGCTGAAAACACAGGCAAACGCGTACGTTTTAGTTTAGCGATCTCTGTTCGGGATATTCTGCTCAATACAAGTATATAAAAATACATCCAGTCTGTTTTCTTTCTTTCACACAGGTGTTTGCGTGACTGAATCTGTAAGCAAACCATGCGAGTTGACATCGTCTTTATCAGTGTTGGGGAAAGTTACTTTTAAAAGTAATGCATTACAATAAAGAAGTAACTAATTGCACTCCTTAGTTACTTTTTATGGATATTAATGCATTACGTTACTTTCTCATCCGGCCCGGGCTTCCTTGTTTGTTTTTAATATAAAAAAGTTATATTTTTGGCAAATGTAAAAGCCCCTTCACACCAAAAGTGAAATGAATAAGCCTCAGGCTGAAGGAAATGTAAATTCAAAAAGCTGAAACAAACCTTCATTGCAGGAAGAATAAGACACAGGAGAAGAAAATTCAACATTTTCTTCTCAATCACAAAAAAGAAAGAAAGAAACACAAATGTTATATTTAGCTAAAGTCATTTTTGCTTATTAGTATGGTTGAATTGGATCAACAAAGGTCAGCAGCAAAGACGTTGGTAATGAAATGGGATTAAATACATAAAGGATTTTTGTGTTATTTGACGTATTTAATTATTGCAGGTTTGAGTGATATGCTGAAGTTGCATTTCACTGTTTTTATTCATTTTGAGGAATACTGAATCTACTACTGTACAATTACAGTTTACACAGAACTCCTCTGCACTGACTACCCATTTCTCTCAACATGGGGACAGGAGTGCTGTCAGTCAATAAATGGGAAAACAAAGTAACTAGCATTCCTTATTTGAAAAAGTAACTTGGATATTTTCTTGTAAATTAAAAAGTAACGTGGTACTATACTAGTTACGAAAAAAGGGTTGCACTTTATTTCGATAGTCCACTTTAGACATTCTATTAACTATAAGTAAGTTTGTAACTACATGTCAACTACATGTCTACTAACTCTCAGAGTAGACTGTTAGGGTAGGTTTAGGGTTAGTAGAATGTTGAAAAAGAAAGTGTTAGAAGATATTAAGCAAACAGTCTACTAATACTCTACTAACTGCTAGTTGACATGTAGTTGCAAAGTTACTTACTGTTAATAGAATGTCTAAAGTGGACTATCGAAATAAAGTGTTACAGAAAAAAGTAATCCGATTACGTAACTCATGTTACTTGTAATGTGTTACCCCCAACACTGGTCTTTATTTGTGCTTATGTGAAAGTCCAATTCTGATAAAATGTAAAAAAAATATTGAAATGGCAATAATTGTAATTAATAATCAGGATTATATTTTTGTGATTTTTGTGCCGACCAAAACTGGCAGGAGCTAAATGTATTTATGAAATGACGGCAATAGCATCATGCATTCTCTGCCAAAATGTCCAGTTAGACAAACTCATTTTGTGAATAAACAAATGATTGTTAATTTGTACTCATCATTATAAATTGGCTTTCTCTCTGTTTCTCTCTGCTGGTTGGTTTGTGTAAGAGTGTGAGAGGTGAGATTATTTCTCTGTTATTGAGCAGCAGGTGGGTTTCTCCTCCGCACAGATAAAGGCTGGTGGGTTTTCAGCATCTCTCCTCTCATCTTTTAGCTTGCCCTTTCTTCACATTCGTGTGCTGGTCCAGATGTATTTATTTACCACGTCTCGAGTGTTCAGAATGTTATTATCTAACATGCTCCACTCACTGAGTTAGATTGCGCCTTTCAAAACAAATTACCTCCAGTGTCTTGAAGATTAATTTCATAGATTTTCCCAGTTGCTCTTGGCCTTTGAGCTCATTATAATTTATTTGAGGATTTCGCAATTTTGCTTTTCTCTCCCCCCATCTCAGTGTGTGAAGATAATGACATTATTAAAGTATCCTGCTGTTCAGGTCTTTCCATGATATCTGCACTGTAAACGTGCCACCCTCGCCAAAAACACTAATTGGCGAATCTCCGTCGGTGCGTTGAACCTAGATGGCAAAGCATTGGTTTCCATGGAGCCCGTATGGATGTTTTCAGGGACGATATTGATTGACATGCTTCCTCTCCATTACCAAGCATGAAAATATAATGACTCGTGATAATGCAATCGTGACACTGATCAATAAGAGGCACAGAGTCTTAAAATACAGGCAAATTTGCTAAACAGTTGCAGGTTTTTGTGTTGAAAACTGCTTCAGTGCATCTTATTCACCAACCACCCACTCAACTGACTGTTTCACTTAAAAAGCTTTGTTCATAGAGTTTGTTTACTCTAGAATTCTTCATATGCGTATTCACTGGATATACAGTACACATTTGTCCATTTTTTGAGTTAAGGAAGCAAAATTGAAATTGCATTGTCAGATTTTATTGCAGATATAAAATGTAGTCTTGACAAACTGTCTTCAAGTACATGGTGCAACATTATATGTGAACGCACTGAATGTAACCCTGATGACAACCATTATTAAGTCAAGTCAAGTTACATTTCTATAGCACTTTATACCATACAGGTTGTTTCAAGGCAGCTTTACAGTGATAGACAAGAAAATAATGGTTCAATCATGCAAACAAAATTCAATTCTACTGTAAAACAGCTCTAAAAAGACAATAGTCAACAGTCATTATTCAGCTGAAAGTGTAATTAAAATTTGCAACTACACGTCAACTAACTCTCATTAGAGTATTAGGGTGCTTTCACACCTGTAGATCGATTGCTTTGTTCCGAAACCCGGATTAAAATTATTACAATGTTGCTTTTTATTCTTGGTGCGGTTCGCTTTCACATGGCAAAGTTTCTTAACAGACCAAATTTGTTAATACAAGTCACGTGCGAGTAAACTGTTCTCTCTCTGGTCAACATTTCACGGTTTATTTTCCGGAATTCAATGTTTTTTATGGAACTTACATAATTACCCATCATAAATTGTGATGTAGCCTAATTTGTTGTTCCGTTGGATCGGATTGCTTTCTCACTACAACCGAACCGCTCCGGAGTTCGTTTTCAATCGAGCCGAGACCACCTCGTTCAGGCGATCTCGGACCGATTGTTTTGGCGCGGATCCGAGTTCCATATACCATTGCCGTGTTCACATATGCCCAAACGAACCGAGCTAAGGGGGGAAACGTGCCAGGTTTCGAAACAACAGGCCAGGTGTGAAAGCACCCTTAGTCGACTGTTAGTTTAGGGTTTGGGTTAGTAGAATAAGTTGGCAAGTACTTGCAAAATGACTTATAATCATTTGAATGTCCATCAAAATATAGTGTTAGCAGATATTAAGCAGACAGACTACTAATACTCTAAAGACTGCTAGTTGACATGGAGTCACAAAGTTACTTATAGTTAGTAGGGTGTCTAAAGTGGACTATCAGAATGAAGTGTTACCAAAATGTAATGAACAGCAGCTGTGTCTACATACAGCTGTATTTGAATGCATTGAAGGGCATTGGTGGTCAGGAATTACATATTATTATCGCCGTATGTGATGGACTGGTTTATTTGAAATGAACTGACATCAACCAACCATGAAACCAAGTCTGACATGCATATATCCGGATGCACTGTATGTTCAATTTAGGGATTCACCAGATTGGAGATCCCAGTGAAACTCTTCATCAGTGCCAGATCAGTCACTATAAAGCATACTAGACATGCCATCTGGTACTGACTCTCATTTTGGGTAAGTTTGCGAGTAACATTTTGATATTTACGTGCAGCAGATTTTGATCGGTTTTGCTGTGGTATTTGTGAACACAATGTCTGTCTGCCAGACACACCAATGTTGTGAGCATGTTTTCAGTGGCTTCAGAATGCCTGTGTGTGTGACCATTGTAAGTGTGTTTTAGCCTTGGGGATTGATCGAGACGCAGGACAAATATCAGAGGTGGAGGCTGCATTATCTGCATGATGGATCTGAAGGAGCTGCTGCGAGCGGTGCAGTGCTGAAGAACCAAATCAATGTTTGGAATTCAGAACGACTTTCCATTCATTCTTATTAAACGCCTCATTCTGTGTGACTCACATTCTTCACGAACAATACATTAGAACCTTTAAGGACTGAAAGCCTGTTTATATATTTATCTTTATGAGTCCTAATTACAGTTAAAGAGTCCAAATATTGTGCAATTTATTTTTTAATTTCCCTCTCAGACTAGCTGATCTATTTATGGCTGCTTAAGTCGACTTTGCAGGCTGAGTTCCATTGTTATGCATGAGCTGTTTTTATTGTTTTCATTATCTAAATTATTGCTTTGACTTGTCTTTCCTCCACTTCCTCTGCTGCCGCGAGCTTCCTGTCTCATGGTTTTGTCTGACTTCAGAGCGGCATTGTCTCTTAGGCTCTTACGTAAGGGTTTGCACAAGCTGTGTGTGTGTGTGTGTGTGCAGACATGTTGTTTACAGGACCGTAAGGGTGTGTATAAAAGTGTTCTTTCACATTTTCTGTTGTCTTAGCAGTTGATAATGTGTTGAAGCCTGTTTCCCAGTGAAGCAGCAGCGCCACTGAACACTTCATTTCCCACAACGTGTAGAATTTAGTCGATTCCTCTTCCTGTCATTCCAAATCATATACCATTTCCACTTCCTGTGGCATTTTAAGTTCACATTCACACACAGCCATTTCTTCAGTTCTGTATGGTTGCAAAATCACTTTGTGTCTGCGGCAAGCACAAAACCAAATAATAGGCAAAGAAACTTTGAAGAAATCTATTGAAAAGAGGTACTGTACAGACAGAGCAACAACAAAAAATTAACTGACAGCAGTCGTAAATGAAAATATTTAACCTGCGTTCTGTTTTGTCTCTTTTGTTCATGAAAAGGCCATCTGAGATGGGAAAATTGCATCTCCTGGTGAATATGTCAAGATTTTAATTTGATTTTCCCCTCTATTATGCAAACAAATTCTTATTCATGAACTCGTTCCTCTCAAGACATGTCATGCCTAAATCTTTCATTTGAGCTCAGGACAGACGATAATTAAATGTGCACGTTTTTGCTCGACCTTGACTTTTTTGGGTGCCGTTTGAATTTGGTACATAGGCCTACTCAATATCAAGCAAAGAAAGAAAGATCTTTGATAATGCTGGGGAAGTGATGCATGGGAATGTGTCTGGTGATTTTGCACTGTGACTATGAGAGTTTTGTTTTGCATGGCAACAGCTCTCTGATCGGAGCAGAGGAGAGATGTCCGGATGTTTTCCAGACCCTTGCATTAGAGCGGCTTTTATTTGGGTGGCTCTCAGATTTCAATGACATGCTCGTCTCATAATTGAGGGTGTATTTGGAAAGGTCAGACATGTGCTTGTTAATTTGGCATGAGGTTTTCTGATGGTGAATAGCAGTTTAGTGAATTCAACAGAGGAATGACTTTCATGATCAGTAGTATCATTTCATCCCATCTCCCATGGCATTTTTCCCTTTATATTGAGCTTGTCAACAAGCAAAAGGCTCTGATTCCAGGAATTAAAACCACCTTCAAATTTTTGTTGAAAGAAAATTTGCCATCTCACATTACACTAAGTTTATTTCTCTTATCCGTTCGTCTCTGCTCCCTGTTTTCTCTGCGTTCTGGCACTTTCCATGAATCGAGATTTTCCACTGTCATTGTACACTGTTATCTCTGTGACCTACCAAAAAGAATCATAATATTCATTAGACATGGTTGATGGTAATATCATAGTATTTGATGCAGTACGTTACCATATAAATATTATGATATATGACTATGGTAATCATTACTATGTACCATACTATGATATTGCAGTACATTCTGTTCCATGGTTACTATTTTATAATATGTGTATTACTATTGTATGTTTTTGTTTTGATATTACTACAATATTATCTTTTATTATTATATTCTATTATTAGGATTGTAATACTGACATTACATACCATGGCATTTTATCTGATGTCACTGCACACCGTATAAAATAATGCAATCAGATAGAATGACATGGTATGTACATGGTAATTGAGCACACTTTAAGGAATCATATTACCATGGTACATAAAAAAAAAAAATACAGCTTTTTTTTTTTTTTTCACATGTGGCTTCCGTAATTATTGTTATTTATGGTTTATTATTATTATTATTAGTAGTAGTAGTATTGTAATAATAATATGATTTTGTTTAGTTTTTTATTTCAAAACATTTTATTTTTCATATTTTTCATATTTTGATGATGAAATTTAAGGGCACATTTAGATTTTGGAACAAAATTAGCAGGAGTTTGAGCCTCTGTTGAAAATATAAGAAAAGAAAATCTTAATTTTGAAAGATTTTCCAGCCCTATTTTATTCCCTATTCATGGAAATTGTCTTCTGTAATCAAAGATCTTTATTTAGAACACACTGATTAATGATATCAGTTTTCCGCTAGTCGCTGAAGCATGTCATGCGTGTTTCTTTCAGATTGTCACACTTTGCTGTCAGGATTTACATTCATGCACATATTCATTACAAAGGAAAACATTTCTGCACACACAATCTACATAGTTAATATATCAGATCTGCACAAACATACTCAATTAAACCGCTGGTGTTTATTATGCAGAAGGATCAGGCAGGATTCACGCTGTGCTTTCCTGACTACAATGAATCATCACAACCCTGAACCTATTGAAATTCCTGCAGGCCGGATCACTGACTCTCTCTGCTGTCTGAAAACGTGCTGCGCAAAAAGCATCTAGTTCTCTAGTGGAGTCGGATACTAGCTTATCTAACAAATAACCAACCGAAATTAATTGTTCATAAATGTTAATATCACACGGACAGATATAAGCAATATAACCGTCATACAGTACGTACAGCTTCTCCTCGGTTCTACAGGTACAGGCACACAGAGATTAGATTTGTTAATATGTTAATGGAAGTGAGCCTCTGTGCTCGGGAACAAAAGGCCTCCTCTGAAGTGAACTGCTGCCCGGGATGTTTAATTAATGTGAGTTATTACTCCACCCGAGTGCTTTTCATGGCAAGTGTTGATTTTAGATGCTTAGGATGGTGATGCAGAGACAAAGAAAGCTCGTAAATAACAAGCTGCATTTCTGTAACTGACTGCAGTGAGACTGGCTTGGCTTTGGTTACTGATGCATTCGTTCACAACAGCGCAGTGCTGGGAATACACACACCAATGGTTATGCTGTGCTTCTTCTGTGTTTGCATTCTCAGAGCCAGTTATATCTTTAAATTATTTATTTGTGCAGGTTTTACTTCGATTTAATGGTCACAAATTCCCTCTGTGTGGATAACATGTCAATGTTTTTGTTATGTTGAAGCATATTACTCTTCAGCATTTTTGCCCTTCAGGTTAAAAGGGCATTTTACGTCACCATATTTTCTTGCGTGACTGTTTAAGGAAAAAACAGTAGTTCTGAACAACTTTTAGCCTTGAACTCTCAAATGTGGGTCCAATGTGGATTCTTCAAGCCTTTCTCAGTATAAGGATTCAGAAATGATCAGAATCTGTGCCTGTAATATTCCTATGGTCATTCAAATTCTGTAAAATAACAGGGCATGTTAAAATTGTGATTATCAGGCTTGGCAATGTCTTGGAAAATAATAACACTGAAACTCTGATGCTGTAATCAAGTTGTTTAGGAGGATTCTTTTACTTTACCCGAGGATACACTTAAAATGTAAAAAAAAAAAATGAAAATGAAAATGAAATCCTTTGAACTAGAATAAAAGTGTTTGTAATTATGTAATGATTAGTACTCAACAAACAAATTGTGTAAAATCATTATTCATTACAGTCATATGAATTCATTGGCTAAAAGATGTGGGAATCCTGCATAAATGCTTCTTTGTCCCATTTGACCTCATTGATTCCATTCGAAATACTCCAGCATGCTGTGACCTGTTCATATGAAAAGCAAACAACTCCTGCAGTGCTCTTGTAGAACTGTTTACTCTTGGTCACAATCTAAATGAAAATCTCTGTGAACATCGACTGCTGTCGTTGAGAAAGAATGAGTCCGCTGGGCAGTTGGAGTGACTCTGTTCTGTCAGCACCTCAGTGACATGTTTGTGGAGCTTGTCTCATTGGCGGTCTGCTTCACTATCGCAGCGCCAGCCTGACTGCAGCTGTTACTGACAACGTCTGAATCCAGTTCCATACTGACAGTGTCTGTTACTGACAGCGTTTGAAGCCAGTCTGTTACTGACAGCATCTGAATCCAGTTCAATACTTTTTTTAATATATATATTTATGGGCTTTTATGCCTTTAATGGACAGGACAGTAGAGAGCAGACAGGAAAGCATTGGGTGGAGAGAGGGGAGCGGGATCGGCAAATGACCTTGTCCAGTCCGTACTGACAGCGTCTGAATTCAGTCCGATACTAACAGGGTCTGAATCCTGTCTGTTACTGACAGCATCTGAATCCAATCCGTTACTGACAGCGTATGAATCCGGTCTGTTACTGACACCGTCTGGCTCTATGTGTCAGCGCACTAACCACAAGGCTGTTGGCGCTGAATAATCAAGTCAGTTTCTGACAGTGTCTGTAACTGACAACTTCTGAATCCAATCCGATACTGACAGCATCTGAATCCAATCCGTTACTGACTGCGTCTGAATCCGGTCTGTTACTGACAGCATCTGAATCCTGTCCGTTATTGACAGCGTCTGAATACAGTCCGTACTGACAGCGTCTGAATTCAGTCCGATACTAACAGCGTCTGAATCCTGTCTGTTACTGACAGCATATGAATCCAATCCGTTACTGACAGCGTATGAATTCAGTCTGCTACTGACAGCATCTGAATCCAATCCGATACTGACAGCGTCTGAATCCAATCCGTTACTGACTGCGTCTGAATCCGGTCTGTTACTGACACCGTCTGAATCCGTTCTGTTACTGACAGCATCTGAATCCAATCCGTTACTGACAGCGTATGAATTCAGTCTGCTACTGACAGCATCTGAATCCAATCCGTTACTGACAGCGTATGAATTCAGTCTGCTACTGACAGCATCTGAATCCAATCCGTTACTGACAGCGTCTGAATCCAATCCGTTACTGACTGCGTCTGAATCCGGTCTGTTACTGACAGCGTCTGAATCCTGTCTGTTACTGACAGCGTCTGAATCCTGTCCGTTATTGACAGCGTCTGAATCTAGTCCGATACTAACAGCGTCTGAATCCTGTCCGTTACTGACAGCGTATGAATTCAGTCTGCTACTGACAGCATCTGAATCTAATCCGTTATTGACAGCATCTGAATCCAGTCCGTCGTTGAATCCAGTCTGTTTGCTGTTGTGCCAGAGATGCAGCCTAGTCACTAATACACACTCATACAACTCATAAAACACTTCATATTCATTGATCATACATTGGTCTTTACACTGTTATTGATCTGAATTGAACCAGCACTGAACTGTATTGACATTGTTGTCATTTAGAATCGCTTTACAGCAGAATCTGAACTATCTCCATAGTTGAGTTTCTATCATTGATTCTACTATTTTCCTGTTTATCACTGTAAAGCTGCTTTGACAGTCTGTATTGTGTAAAATGCTATAGAAATAAAGGTGTTTAGACTTGACACACACATTTGAGTCCAGCTCACATTTTCCCCATTGTTTCCTGTTATACACCATTTATACAGCACTTGACATGCTGAAGTCATGAAGTATTCTTGCACAGAAAGAAAAGGCTTGAAAAATGATTCGAAAATGACTGTTTCCATTCTTTTGTTAAATATAAGGTGGATTGAGATTGTGGTTTGGTGTTTATTGTACATGCTTTAAGCCAGATTTAACCCATTCTCCCCTTTCTTTGTCCTTTTTATACAGCTCCATCAATAAAAATGAACAAAAAGGCCCAAAAATGATATGTAAGCAATTAAAACAGCAGAATTTGTCATTATTAATTATTGTGCTTACATGGCTTAGTAGATCTGTCAGTGACAGATTGTACTTTTACACCTAACAGAGCATCAAACTCATCTACATGACAAAAAAAACACACAATAAAGAAAGATGTTTTTTTTTTTTATCACTTTCTTTGCCCTCAGTGACAACGAATCCCATGAGTTTCTCTTGCATTATTCCCAGTATTAACCTAGTATGTCATAAAGTTCAGTCATAGTGCGCAGTGGTCGAAGGTACTGAGGATGATTGGTGAAAAAAGCTGATATGTAATCAATAATGATGGATCAAAGCACTACACCTTTACTAGCCTGTGGTCAGAGCGCATTACTGTTTGCTACTTCATAGCATCTTTTCATCTCCTTCCTGGTGGTGCTTCTCTCTCATTATTAATCACTAGAAGGGACGGTGTTAGTCGAGCTCAAAGCTCTGAAAGAACTCACAAGGTCTTTACAGAGATCTAGCCGGATGAACGCTGACTTGGATTTGATATATAATTAGTTACATTGTATGTATTGCTGGGCGGATGTGGATAACAGAATGTAACGGGCATTGCAGCTGCAACTCAGAAATTGAATTTTTCTGCCACCTCAGATTTGATGCGTCTCACAGTGAATACTGAAGTCAACTATTATCCTGCCACGAGCAGATTACATGCCTCTCAGAAACGGGAACTGTACAAAGAGACGGCGTACAATACTCAAATATTTTTGAGAGAAAAATAAGAAAAACACTTGAGGTGGGAGGCTTCACTCATCAATGACCTGCTTTGTGTTTGTCGGTTTTGGATGAAAATGTGCATCCAGAGTATGAAAAGGCAACAAGGTTTTTTACGAATGCACAGTTATTTTTGTGTTTTCCCCCCCAAAGTTGCTCAAATGCTCACAGCAATAATTGCAGCGTATTTGAAAACGCATTCATCCGAGTGACGCATTTCTTTCAGTTCCATTCTCTCTTACAAAATGAAGTAAACGGCACGATGATTCACTCCATCCTAATTAATTTCGTCTAGAGCCATTGTTTGCTGAGCGGAAGGAGAACTTGGCCACGAGCGTCATTATTTTTTGTGATGAGCGCTAGCCTCCCTTTGCTTTGCTGGAAATGATGCTGGTGTTAAAGGTCTTTGATGTGTTGACTCACCTTGACTCTGCCTGGTTGTGTCTTCCAGGGGAGAAGCACTGGCCGGTTCGGTCTCAGAGTCATCATGGTAGGAACACTGCTTCTGTGTAGTTGAGTGTGTTTCTTCCCTCGGCCTCTGCCTCTGCCCTGTGTCTGTGTTTGTGGTGGATGTGTAAGTCTGTGTAACCTCACTCCTCACCATGTAGCTCTGATTAGATCATTCTTCTCCTGCTTAATCTGCACCCCTGTAGTGTCTTTGTTCCTCTGGATTCTCTGTTCCTCCATTGCTTCGGATTCAGAGTGCCTCCGACAGACAGAGGAGCACACATGCTAGCGCAGGGATAAAGACAGTTTTGAATGATGTTACTTCTTATTAATTAAAGAAGACATCAGAAAAATCTGTGCTTATCTCTGTGGGCGACGTGATGATGCTCCTCGCGAGAAGATCTTCTGCCGGTGTCCTCCAACCTGGTATGTGCAAGACGAAGGGTCTTTTTATGTGTTTGTACATTTGTTGTTTTTTCTTGTGAGTTAAACTGTCATTATTACATTTATGAGAAGTAAATGAATAAAAACAAAATAAAACACATGGGAAATGCTCTGTAGGTACGTTGCTTTGATGTCCTGTTTAGTATGGAGCGAACGTGTCTGGGTCAATGTCCATGAAATTGCTGAAATGTCTGTGATATTGCTAAATGATCCAGCGGAGAGCTTTCCATCTTATCCCGAGAGAGAAGCTGTATAGTGACTCAATCAGTATGTGTTTATCAGTGCAGCACAGCTTTAAAAGCAAATACACAAGCTTTATTTACCCATCAACCTTCTGCTTCAAGAGCCAAAGGTCACTATGTCTCCAAATCTACAAGTTAATGGTAAGAAAACTCTTTGGTAAAGAGGATACACTGCAAAAAAAAAAGATTTCCTTGGACAGTATTTTTGTCTTGTTTTCCAGTAAAAATATCTAAACATTCTTAAATCAAGATACATTTACTTGAGTAGCAAAATTACTTAAGATATTTTCTTGTTTTCTGAAAAATGTCTCAAAATGTCTCAAGGTTTTGCTTTGAACATGGTCAGAAAAATCAACTTAATTCAATGGGAAAACAATAATTTTTCTGACCCCATTGGCAAATATTTGTTCTTGTTTTAAGCAAACACTCACTTAATTTTTATACATTTTTAAGAAAAGACAACTTCTTATCTAATGTCATTTCGGTTCTCTAAAAAAAATATGTCTTGATTTTAAAGGGATAGTTCACCCATAAATGAACATTCTGTCATTAATTACTCACCCTCATGTGGTTCCAAAGACCTTCGTTCATCTTCGGAACACAAATTAAGATATTTTTTGAAATCAGAGAGTTTTCTGATCCTGCATAGACAGCATTCAAGGTCCAGAAAGGTAAGGACATTGTTAAAATAGCCCCTGTGACATCGGTGGTTCAACCATAATTTTATGAAGCTATGAGAATACTTTTTGTGTGCAAACAACGCCAAAATAGCGACTTTATTCAACGTGTCAGTCTTTGTCGTGTGTTCACGAGAGTATCACAACGCATGCATGTGATGCTGCTGATGCAGGAACCGGTGTTCTGACATAGAACCTGGATGCGCCACGCCTTGTTTGCAAGCAGAGAATGCACGATACTGTCGTGAACGTGAAGCAGAATCTGACACGGAAGAGAAGAAATTGTTGAATGAAGTAATTTTTTTTTTTTTATGCACTAAAAAAAGTATTCTCGTAGCTTTGTGAAATTAAGGTTGAACCACTGGTCCATGTGACCACCAATGTCACATGGACTATTTTAACGACTTCCTTACTACATTTCTGCGCCTTGGAATGTTTCAGTTGCTTTGCTGTCTATGCAGGGTCAGAAAGCTCTCGGATTTCATCAAAATACCTTAATTTGTGTCCTGAAGATGAACAAAGCTGTTACGGATTTGGAACAAAATGAGGGTGAGTAATTAATGACAGAATTTTAATTTTTGGGTGAACTACCCTTACCAAAAAGTAGTATACTTCAAGTTTATTTTAGTAAGTATACTTAAGTAAAGTTCAAGTATATTTTAAGTATACTTTATGTAGTAAGTATACAAATATCAGTGTACTAGTAGTATACTTGTAAGTGTACTATTTCAATACTCCTTGGGACTAAATTGGCCCACTTTCTAGTATATAAAAGTATACTTTTAAGTATAACAGTAGTAAACTTTGAGTACACAACTAGTTTACATCAAAATGTTTAGTTTGTACTGCAACTATACTAAAAGTGAACTTATAGGTATACTGATAGTTTACTAATTAAATACTTGTAGTAGCATTTTTAGTACACTTTGAAGTATAGTCTCAATAGCACACTTGAATAAACTTCTTTTTCGTAAGGGTATCCCTTTAAGAATATTTAGCTATTTGTACTGAAAAACAAGACAAAAACACTGAGGAAGAGCAGTGCATGTGCTGTTATTAGATGCTCACAGAGAACTCGATTGCAGCTAAGTTACAGCATTATTTATTGCAGGATGGGTCAAACTGTGCACTTCAGCGGGGAATTGCATTTTCATACATGTAGGACTACTATGACATTTCACAGTTAAATGTTAACCGTTTTTGTCAGTGGTTAAATGCCAAACCCCAGTGGCTCTCCGGCTCCGCGTTTGTCAAAAACACAGGAGAAGGGCAAGCGAATTGGTTTCAAACTGTCAGCGAAGACCGTCGGGCCGGACCTCGTCCCCCACAAGACTGTATCATTAGAGCCTCTATCTAAAGCAGAGTCATAGCTGTGCATTTTGAACAGGTGCATAAACACGACCAACTTCTGGAAGGAAATGTGACGTTCTCGTACTCGCCCTCCCTCCCACTCGTGTCTCAATCCCTTCCGGCCCCTCATTAGTCTGAGCAGCATCACCTCTGGAGAGCGGCAGGCTCGAGTGGCTTTTCCAGACTATACACCGCTCTCGTCAGGTTTTTATCAGGGACGATTGGGTTTCCTGTCATACGAAGCCAGATATTTTAACAAAGGAACTCAGACAAGCAGATGTATTTGGCTGTGCTATAAGATGTGCTTGGCATGCCGAAAGCTTACTGACCTAAGATTTTGGCACGATATATTCATCAAGGAGGCAGAAGCGTGTTGTTAATTCTCGTCAACACTGGGCTGGACCGGATGAGACAGAAGGGAACGAGCACTAGAGGCTACACAGCTGTTCATGCAAATGTTCTCGCATGACCTTGTTTACTTGCTACTTCTTGTTTTTTGTTTTTTTTTGCAATACATTTTGGATTTGATTTGAACTTCATTTCCACAATCAGAGGAAATGTTAATCATGCCGTCATCATAAATGAACTTTTAACTTGTTTTTTTTTATTCCAGGTATTGTTTAATATCATGTTTCACGAGATGTATTATATTACTGCTGAAATTGTTCCAGTGATTAAGACTGCTTATTGTGAGATTTATTATAAAGCACGCCAACCTCTTGTGAGCTCCTTTTGCGCTAATCCTGGACTATCTGACGATAGTGCAAAATGAAACGCACCCACAAAGATCTCATGTAAATGCGATGACAAACAGCAACCCCTTCTGATGATGTCGATGCATTTCATTCTCTGGAGGAAAAGCAAGAGAAATGTCAAATGACTGAATCATTGCTTGGCCATCTGGACATTACTATTCAAACTGGAACGAGAGTGTTGTTGTCAGGTTATATTAGATGTGAAACAGGAGTACGTGCAAAGTGACGATTCATCAGCTGTAGGCTCTGGTGTCGCTACCGTTTCGCTTTCAAAAGGCCAAATCAACAACATTTGTGGCGTCTGATTCATACAAAGTAAATTTCATTGCATACCGGGGCGGATATTAAAAATGATGCACAGCTTATGACTTCTAAAAGCGACCACACTGCTGTTAATGTCAGCGAGTCGCTCCAAACGGCTCAAGATGACAATAATTCTGCACGCGTTCTCTGAAATCATCAGCTTTTAAGCTATTAAAGGTAGTAAGTGTTCTTTTATGCTGTCATAAACTAGGCAAAACAAACATTACAACCTGCTGTCTGCTTAAAAAAACAAAACTCGGCAGAAGTACTGGAATAAAAGATACCGTTTCACCTAATTGAATTTGATATCAGATGGCGTTGCGCAGCCTGTCCTTGAGCTGGTGTGAAACTCTTCATTAACCTCGCGACGCATTACGAGCAGTCGGCTCGAGCTCCTTCTTGTTGACTAAATGACCTGAGAGACTCGGGCCGAGTGAGCCTAAATACGTGCCGTATGCTGAGAGAGAGAGTGACTGGAGAGAGCGCAGACCTCCGGCCAGCAGCCAGACTTCAACTAACCGCCTTCTCAAATGCAACTAATTGGTCCCCAGATTAAAGCAGGATCATGGACGATGCTTCTTATTAATTAGAACTCAAGACTGCGCTTTGAGCTCTGGCTTTTTATCAGTGCCGCTGTGAATGTAGTGGACCTGAGATGTTTTGGGACGTGTGTGCCTCCTAAGCGCTCCTTAACTTTTAGTTGTCAGTTTTAATAAGTTGCTGTAGACAGTGCAGAGGAGAACTTCAGACTAATTCAGTATTTCTCATCTCAGACCCCGTGATTGCTGCTGCTGCTGCTGCTGGAAGGAAAAGGGAAACACATTCAATATAAAAAATAAAATAAAATCATGATTTTAGCTCACTTTGATTTCCTTTTGACATGTATTATTCTAGAAACAAGATTTTCAGCCAGGTTCCATAAGTAAGTCCTGCATGGGGGTCAATAAACAAGTGCACTACAGTTCAGAAGTTTGGGGTCAGTAAGATATATACAGTATATATATGTAAATATTAATACTTTTATTTCAGCATGGATTCTTTAAATTTATCAAAAGTGACAGTAAAGACATTTATAATGTTACAAAATTTCAGTTTGAAATAAAAGCTGTTCTTTGAACTTTCTATTCATCAAAGAATCGTCAAAAAAAATTAAATGTCACAAATATTCGGGGGAGCGACTGTTTTCAACATAATAATCAGAAATTATTCTTGAGCAGCAAATCAGCATATTAGAGTGATTTCTAAAGGATCATGTGACACTGAAGACTGGAGAAATTCAGCTTTGATGACAGGAATAAATTACATTTTACTATATATTCACATAGAAAACAATAATATTGCTGTATTTACTGTATTTTTTTTAGTAAAAAAATGCTGCCTTAGTGAGCAAAAGAGACTTCTTTCAAAAAAGTTAACTTAGTGACCTCAATTTTTTTATTGCTATTATAAAAGTTTCTTTGAGAATATAAAATATTTTCTATAACTTTTTTTTTATCCAAATGTACTTTTTAAATGTTATTAATAAATATCATTGTAAAGTATATTGGGATGTCCTAAAGTAGGTTGGTTGAGAGTCTGGGTCGCCTGTGAAGGTTAAAGAACCCTGTGACACAAACTATTGTACTAAATCTATATTGTATACACAATAAACACACTACAGGGAACCATAGCTACTGGGTAAAAACATCCCTATCTCATCGAATAACTACAACGATTGACTCCATTCTATCGAAACAGGGGTCTTCGCTCATCTGAGCTCCATGACAGATGTAAATGGATGTTAAACTAGTCACTCTAATGCATTTTTAAACAGGCACAACAGCAGATATCCAGACGAGCATGATGCTGTGCTCCCTCTAGTATTCATCCATTTATCACGGGCGCTTCATGAGCCCATCTTTGCCAGCTCAGAATAGCTGCCATTCATCACCGCTCAGCACACCGTGGTCCTCACGCGCGGATGCTGCGGTCCATCTCAGCCCATCACAGAGCCGTCGCGCCAACCGCATCAGCCTCCCGCCGCGCTAAACACAAGCACGCACAGACTTCGTGACAGATGACAGAGCAACTTTAGTCCTGTATTAGAGCTCCGGAAAGCAGGGGAAATAGAAATGCCAACTGGCAGAGGCAGCCTCAACACTTTTCAATGATGTGCAGATGATGATGAACCCTGAACTAATGTCCATCGTCATATGCAGCACGTCCATTATTGCTGCAACTTATAACCGATTTAGTAAATGATACGTTTTGCTTTTCTGCAGCTGTTGGTGAGTTATAGAGCATTGTATCGCTGGGATTATGGCCATCATTCAATAACTGTGCCTGCATGAGCGATTAACAAACGTGGCCAATTTGAAAATATACAGTTCCCTGTCAATGGATAACACATAATTAGCCTTTTCAAGTAGCAGTGATTTTGTGTAAACGTTGTGCAATTTAGTTCATTTTATATTTTAGAGTGATAACAGTAAGCATTTGACTTTTATGAACTAATTAAATAAACATTTTTTAAAAGCTGGGCCACTAGTGTTGATTGTACATGTGGTGTTTGTTGCTGATGCTTTTTTGGTCATATGCATTATGTGCACTATATAGCCAAATGTATGTGGACAGGTTTGGCTATTTTAGGCACACACATGCTTAAGCAGATTTTTCTGTTTCAGCATGATAAAGGTTTAGTGATTCTGGTGTGTAAAGGATCCAAACTAGGATCCACTCCCTATTTAAAGCCTGGGGTGTTGGAATCAAACCTGAAACAAGCCCATATTGCTGGTCCACATGCTTTTGGCCATGTAGTGCATGTTGCACTGCTTATCTAGCTATTAATGTGCTTCCCTTATTGCTTAAGGCCATTTTTCCCTTTGGAGCGATCGCGCTCTGGATTACAATCGATCATGCTTGCCTTTACTTTGCAACCAAATCAGACTTGTCATTGCTTTTTCTGCAGGAGCCCATCAACATAATTACAACCATCTTGGTCTCAGTAGCCCAACTCGAACACCTAAAAATGGTAAGAACCACGTTCCTCATTTAACAGCACCATTTCACGAGTGTAGTCTTACTGTCGGGGGCTTTTCACTGATTATTTGTGTTCGCATGCCTACAAGATTAGCTGGTGCTTTGAACAGATCAATGGCGTTGTCCACTTTCATCATCATCACTACCATGAAACAAACCGAGGATCTTGATTT
Source organism: Sinocyclocheilus rhinocerous (assembly GCF_001515625.1). Classification (NCBI taxonomy): domain Eukaryota; kingdom Metazoa; phylum Chordata; class Actinopteri; order Cypriniformes; family Cyprinidae; genus Sinocyclocheilus; species Sinocyclocheilus rhinocerous. Next base: position 287,835 of record NW_015626872.1, read on the forward strand.
GAGTCAATGGTCTGGAGAGGACGCAATTTAAAGCCAGACTTAAATGGAGTGAATTACTGCGCTTTCCTGAGCCTCTCTGACATGTCAAAGCTTATATTTTTGTGACCTGAAATGAGACCTTTATAGCACTCTGTGCTCAATTCTTCAAAGCGCTATATGCCGTCTGTGTTCAGAGGACAGCATCCATTCAAACTCATGCCTCAACACTATCATCATCTTGCTCCAGAATGTATTATTGAAGGCATGAGAGCAGGGCTCGGGCTGTTGTTGAATCTTCCAGCTGATGTTGCTGTAATGTGAGGCTGGAAAGCTTCTCACTAGTGAGCAGAAACGCTCAGCTTGTTAGCGCTGATTAAATCCCTGCCGTTGGTGAAGCACTCGAGTCTGGCTTGGGTTGGTGGAGGATGGGAGTCTAAAGATGGATCGCTCTCCCACCCAACAAGCTTCAAAGGCTCCCCAATGGACCCCTGTTTTGATGACAAAGCCTGTTATTGCATTCACACAGAGCAGCTAATTCACTGTATGAAAAGAGATACTCTTCCCATATTGCTGTGATTTATAATGACTTATGCTTATACAGTAGCCTCTCTGAAGCTTCGGTCAGCTCAGCCTGCAGTCGGCTTTTGTCAAACCTTTTAGTGTCCAAGCAGAGATCAATCTTTTAAGAGCCTGTACATTATTTGCAATTTGTCTAGCAACATATGCTATTAAACAGAAATAATATTTAATGAAATAACAAATAAATACAAATAACAATGAATACATATTATACATACCTGAATATGGAACCATGTATCTGCTTCAGAGTAAAACTATTTCAATGTGAAAAATCAATCAATTACGCTAAATCAACTTTGTGAGAAAGGTTCCAATTAAGTCTTAATAATCAAGCCTCCGTTGTATAGTATCATTACATATAGTTCAATAACAATACACTACTGTTTAAAAGTGTTTTTTTTTAGTATTTTTGTTCATCAAGGATGCATTAAATTGATCTAAAGTGACAGTAAAGGCATTTATAATGTTACAGTAGATTTCTATTTTAAATAAATATGCTGTTCTTTTGAACCTTCTATTCATCAAAGAATGCTGAAAAATAAAATGTATCACGGTTTCCACAAAAATATTGGGCAGCACAATAATTGATAGTAATCAGAAATGTTTCTTGAGCAGCAAATCAGCATATTAGAATGATTTCTGAAGGATCACGTGACACTGAAGACTGGAGTAAAGATGCTGAAAATTCAGCTTTGATCACAGCAATAAATTACAATTTAACATACAGTATATTCACATAGAAAACAGTTATTTTAAATTATAATACTATGTCACAATATTACTGTTTTTACTGTATTTTGATCAAATGCATGCAGCCTTGGAAGAGACTTCTTTCAAAAACATAAACAAGAAGAAAAATCTTTTGAATTGTAGTGTATCTGTTTTAATATATACACTTCTTAAATATACAGTGCTCTCCAACCAGTTTGGAAATGCTGTAGGAAAGGTGAGGTTGTGGACAATAAATAAAGCCTTGTAATTTTTTGATGACTTTGCATTGCAGGACAACCTGCACTCTGAAAATCTATTTTATTAAACAACAAATAATGATTTTATAACAGAAAAAAAAGAGGTGGTGTGCTGGTCCTAGCAGCTAAACACCATGATGGCCAGGCCACTGTTACTACCAGTATATAATAAAAAAAGAAAATCATTTTCACGTTCCTGTGGCTCAGTGGTAGAGCATTGTGTTAGCAGCGCAAAAGTTTGTGGGTTCAATTCCCAGGGAACACACATACTGATAAAAAAAAACCTGTAAGTCGCTTTGGGTAAAATCGTCTGCTAAATGCATGAATGTAAGTTTTTTTTGGTTTTCAGTGGTAATTGCCCAAAAGCCGAGATGGTCCTTACTGCAGAACACAAGATCCAGGAGGCGAGGTTGGATCCAGATCCAACTCCTCCCACCTTACATATACCTAAACCTACCCGTCTCCACCCCCTGATCCCTAAACCCACCCATCTCCGACCCTAAACCTACCATCTCCACCCCCTAGATGTGGATCCAACCCCGCCCCCTGGATCTTTGTTCTGCAGTGAGGGGCTACTGCAAAAGCCCACTCTTGATCCAAGAGCGTTTCTGGTGGACAGAATGACATCTATATGCAGAAAATGAAGTCGGTTTAGCTGTGAACAGCAGTACTGCACACATGCTCCACACGTCTCCACCATCCACATCACATGTTCTCGTAGTTTGTCTGGTTTCACCACACTGTTGCTGTGAGACCCGTCACATTGTGTGGACGCTGTTCTCTACAGCTGGTGCAAATAGTCACTCTGACAAAAAAGCCCAATTCAAACTGCCATTTCACGATGCTTCATCATTACAAGAGCACGAGAAAACCAAGCAGCCCGTCCCCAACTCTATTTCATCTGCTCTCTCCACATAGTGCTGTTATTGAACTGCGTTCTTTTTCCCTTGAATTGACCAGCTCACAGATCTCTAAGGCATGGTAAGTTATCTTCAACATCATTGATTCTCAATCTTTCCTCTTCCTCCTCCTCCTCCTCCCTCCAATGAAGATGAATGTTTTCCACTTCACACACCACAAACAGCTGAATCCCATGGCATGAACTGAGCGAGTGCAAAATGCTGTTGTGTAAACATTGCTCGTCCTTCGTTTCTCCCCCACCCGTCCCGTCCTGTCCACCCACTGTGCGAGCGTCCCGCCGGCTCCCTGGAGTGTTGTCTCCTCCCGCCCCGTTCTGCTGCGCTAGTCGCTGCCCTATTTTTAACCAGGGCTTGATCCTCAGCCTGCCCAGACTCAGGCTGGCGTGACGGGCACGCAGGGGCCGCCGCACACATCACATCACATCAGTCACCCAAACCGCTCCTCCGTTATCAATGAGACGGCCGATCGAATGCCATTGGTCACCGTGGCACTGCGACTCTGGTCTTTTTATAGCCACCTAAACCCAGTACAGACGTTCCCCATCATCCCTCCTCACAGTAATGTCTTCCAACATGTCAAATGTGTGCAGAAAACCTAAAAACAGAGCTTTCGTTTGACAATGGAGATGTTTGCATTTGTAATTTTGACTTTGCCCAGTTAAAGATTGGATGGTTTGTTTTGTCTTGCCCGCAGAGAGCACCCGGATGAACAGTATCCTCACCTCACAGACCGAGCCATACGATCTGTCCTTCTCGCGCTCCTTCCAGAGCCTCTCCCACCTCCCCCCATCCTACGAATCTGCCGTGAAAGCTGACCTCAACAAATACTCCTCGCTCAAGAGACTAAGTATGTCCTCAGCTCTGCTAAGCATGATCTTTCTTTAGGGGTCTCGGGGCCGGTGACGCAGCGCAGAACCAGGATCTCATGTACACGTGATTACTGACAGTTTAGCCTTAGCAAATATTGTTCTATTTGTTATTTTTAGCTAAACTTTAGGTAGTAGTAGTAGTAAACTTTAGTAGGTCTCAATAAAAGTTGCAATTGTGAGATACAGAGTATCAAATCATTTTCGCTTCATGTAATTATATTTATCGTAACACTTTAAAGTTAAAGTTAAAGGATCAGTGCACAACACTTTCACAGCATTTATTAATTTTCGGTTCATGTTCATTTCTACATACAGTATACCAATAATGTATCATGAACGAACATAAATTAATAGTCATAAAAAGTATATAATTTAGCATTAATCTAGATCATGAATCCTGAGTACATTGTTAATTCAATTATTGCATATCATATTTTCTGTGGGTTTTTCTAAATTTATAAAATTCGGAAAGTGTAAATCTGGTTTCCAACTGGTTCTTAATGTGGGAGATTTGCCATTTTGGCGATGCACATTTGATGGTGACAAATGAAAAGCAATCGAAGAACGAGGCTCCTTCAGATCCCAGGAAGCAGTCGGACTGACAAAAGCTGCTCCTGCACTCCATCACGTCAATCAGCGAGTCTTATTTTCTGTCCGCTGTGCAAGCTAATCAGCAATCAACAGTCGAGCGTGATGCATTGTTTCCCGCGATTGTGACGCCTGTGTAAATGCATTCATGCAGCTGTCTTTTTAAACACACTGTATATTTGGTTCTATATGCGGAGTACAATCACTGTAAGTGTGACGTTACTGTGGCTGCGGGGGCGTCTCGTAGGCCAGCGCTTGCGGCTCACCGCCGGGATCAGAGCCTTCATTTCATCTCATCGGGACTGTTAGTATGCTTCCTCAACAGGCGGCCATTACCCGCTACCACGGATTCGATCTGAATCTGATATCACTGAGTAAAGCTTTCTCGTGGCCTTAGCCCTATCATATTGATTCAGTTAGTGGCAGGTTCTTTTGCTGTGTAATAAGGTCTCAGCTCATTATATTCCCTAAGTGAAGAGTAAATTCTCCTGAGGCTTGTGTAATTGCATAAAGAACGCCCCAGATCACTCCTGGCCCTGAACCCAGCCGAGGCCGGGGAAATTGACAGCCCCACTCATCTGCAATTCTTCCGCGTCCGCCGAGCCTCCACCAGTGAAAACATGCAATCATACACTAAACTATTCATGGCAGCAGACCCTCCTTAAAACTGTCCTGCAGCAGCGCCTCCACCGAATCTCAGATATGCCTCTGAAGCAAGTTATTTGTTGTGGGGTGTAGCCGAAAGGCTTAGCTGTTTCTTTTGGAGCTTCAGCGGTGTTTTGCACTGACAGATCGTGTTGGATGCAGCCAGCAGGCAAGATCTGAGCGCTGTGCGGTAGAGTCCTGTTAATAATAACATCTCCAGCATCCTCCTCCTTCTCCTGATGTTTATTTTTCTAATATCCACAAACCTTCAAAAGGAGACTCCTTTATGAAGAAAGATTAATTTAATCTGTAATCACCATAAACAGATTATGTGCCATTCATTTCCCCATATAACACAGTGTTCGTCCTTTCGCAGAGCGTGAGATAAATGGTGTTATTTAGCTCTTTTATCTCCTAACAAACTGAATCTAATCCCCTCAAGAGATGCTCTTTCAGATGTCCCACAAAAATGACTGCCACTACCTCAGGCTGTGCAGTTTTTTATTTTTCGCAAAACTCTCATCACAGTTATTCGATTAATTCTCACTTATAGAAAGATTTGTGGCTGTAATTTTGTTTGATACACTCCTTTATTGCATTCACTTCGATATTACTAGGCTCTAAATGTGTGGAGAAATCTATCAAGTGTAACTGAGATCTCAAGGACATCAGCTCCCCCAGAATGTATTCATTACACCTCCAAGCAGAGGATAATTTCATTATTTCCAGTTCCAATCACGCAGTTCGTTACAGTACAGTCGCTGGCTGTCCGGACTGTCCTGAACGTATTTGTGTCCTGAAGCTCTCAAGCTGTGATCAATCTTGTAGACAAAAGCAAGCACACAGAGTGTGATTTAAAGTATCTTTTATGTCTGTAATCGGATGCAGTCCCAAGCAAAACATATTCGATATTCAACAAGAAAAAGGGTTACATTTTATTTCAATAGTCCACTTTAGACATTCTACTAACTATACGTAGCTTCGCAATTACATGTTACCTAATGCCGAGTTCACACTGCATGATTTTCAAAGTCCTCGGATCACCATTGTTTTTACACTGCACGACTATCTGGGGTAGCTTTCAGTTGCTGCTGTGTTCACATTGCATGATGGATCGGCGACACTGCATGACTTTACAATAGGAAGAATCGCTGACAACTCTGGCTGGTCCGCAAACTACGTTTCATATAACTCCTCCCCGAACTTTCCACTGCCCTCTATCTTGGTCTCTCATTGGATGTAGGTCATCGCCGATGTATTTTTCAGTCAGAACTCATTTCACACAGCAGGATTTTGAATCGCTGACAGGTCCAGATATTTAGCGTGCCAAATATTTCACGATCGTCGGCAACGCATCGGCGATTCTCTCTTTGATAATTTACACTGCGTGATTGTCACTTGCATGAACGAGCACCGAATTGCCTCCGATTTCGGGCATTTGTCGGCGACTTAAAAAAACCTGTCGGCAAGTGAAAATCGGGGCTAAAATCGTCCAGTGTGAACTCTGCATAACTCTCATTAGAGTATTATTCGACTGTTAGGTTAGGGTTAGGGTTAGTAGAATAAGTTGACGTGTGCTTGCGGATTTCCTTCTAGTCAGTAGTACGTCCATCAAGTGTAGGCAGATATTAAGCAGACAGACTACTGTCTGCTAGTTGACATGTAGTTACAAAGTTACTTATACAAAGTGTAACAAAAAAAAGTTGTATGGGTCTTGGTTTAATCCATTGCAATTCATTGAAAAAAGTCTCCATATATCAGAACAGACAGGTGGTTAAAAAGTCAGCTAAAAAGGAAAGTCATTTGAGAGGCAAAAGCAGTTTGACCAGCAACTAACTTTTGATTTCATATTGACTTAAATGCTCTGAAACTTACACTGCTTGTGCTTTTACACAGCGGATAAGGACGTTGATGACTACTACAGCAGGAAGAGGAATCTTCCAGACCTAGCGGCACGAGGAACTCTTCCCTTGCACATGATCAAGATGAACCAGGAGTCCCAGGGAAGCCAGCAGCAGCAGGCCCAGCAACAGCAGCAACAAGTGCCCCGCCAGCGTCCCCGCAGAGTTCAGAGGGCCATGTCCCAGGACCGCGTGCTGTCCCCTGAGCGCAGCCAGGCAAACGACTTCCCCATGTCCCCCTACGGCATCTCCCCATACGGCGGACGCATCCTCTCTGACGAGCAGCTCCTGTCGGCCGAGCGCCTGCGCTCCCACGAGCGGCTCATCTCGCAGGACCGCCACTACTCCCAGGACCGCATCCACATGCAGGACCGCTTGTTGTCGCAGGAGCGCCTTCACTCTCAGGAACGCCTGCATTCCCAGGACCGCCTCTACTCCCAAGACCGCCTCTACTCCCAGGATCCGCTGATCTCTCCCGACAAGATGATGTCCATCAAGCGCTCCGGGTTCCACAGCGACAAGTCCATATCCAGAGCCATATCCCACACGGACATGTTCATGCCCACCACGCCCCTTCTGGACCGCTATAAGATGACAAAAATGCACTCCCATCCCAGTGCCTCGAACAACACCCCCCCGCAGAACACTGCAACCATGAACCAGACGGCCTCCAAGAGGCAGGCCTTCGCCTCGCGCCGCACGCAGACGGTGGAGCAGCTACACTACGTCCCGCAGCAGCAGCAGCAGCATCACCATCACTACCGCACAGGGAGCAAGACCGAAGTGACTGTTTAACCGCTCGCAAACTCTCAGACGGTTGAGCCACAAGCCCAAGCAACAACAGAAGCGCAAAAGAGCCAGTCTAGACTCGGATCCGGGCCTTTCCAGCAGTTTTTCAGTGACTGACCCAGCACCAGCTAGTCTAGAGTCAATACTGAGACATTTCTGTGTGCATATCCATTCATTTACCATGTGTTTGTTGACCACTAATAAGGAAGGACTTACAGATTCTGCGTTCGTAAGGGCTTTGCATGGGGACTCGCAGAGATCATCAGAAGAAAGAACGTACAATAAAAGGTATGGACATGGAACAGAACTGTATAAATTTATATATACATACATATATATATATATATATATATAAATACAAATACTGTTTGTACTTCCGGTCCTAGTCAATAGCTTTAGATGTTCTTATGATGTTCACGCACTTCTTTTGGTGCCTCTACGAAAACGCTCCATTTCAACGACGAAGTGGTTTTGTGGGTTAAAAAGCACAATCAAGTAAAAGTTGCGTTCGTTCTGTTCTGTTCATTCATTCGGTTGGTGATGGCTAGCACATATTAGTTTGTTCTTCAGTTAATTGCCACTGATTAATTTGCGAAGATGATTGTAAATAAGCTCTTTTTGCCACAGTAAATGGACAAGTCTCTTCTGGTTGGCAGTTGTATTATTGTAGTTTGATTTTTAGAGATTCAAGACTTCAGAACTATAGACAACCCACTAACCCAGTGTTGGACCATTTAAAGTAATATGATACTGTATGTGTGTCCTTTCAAATGTGTTTGTAGAATGGGAACCGGGCGAATGTTGTTGGGAAAAAAAAAAAGACAACTGTTGATATCTGGCTGTAGACTGTGTTGCAGTGACTCACAAGACAAATGAGTATATTATGCTTGTCGTAGTAGCTTCAAATAAACCTTCCTTATTTTTCTAAACATGAAAATGAATGTGAAAAAGGTTAATGTGCCTCAAAAGAAAACACTGAAATATCTGAAAGAGCTCCGGTCTAATAGTCCATGATATAGAAAACAGCTAAATTCAGAAAATGAAAAGCTGTGCCAATTTAAAGAGTTTGTTTACCCCAAAATACAATAAGGTATATGTTGAACGTCACGAAAACAGCTCTCATCTCATCCGCTTTAAGAGCACTACGAACTGATGCCAGTTTCCATGGGTTTTTAAAAGAATCAGCTAACCTTGCTAGTTGTTTTTATGGTTGCCATTTTGTTCAATTTTAATATCCGAATGTTAGCAAGAAGAAAAAACTTTTAGACATCACTCTGCATATGTGGTGGGCATCGGTTATGATCATCATTGGCATTTCCTTTGAAAGCATCTTGAGTAAAACAGATTCTGACACAACACAAGGAAAAGTTTGTATATCTGCCTAGACCCTGGTGCTCAGCACTTTACTATGTCACACTTTCAAATCTGAACGTTAGCGTGGATTTTAGCGTACACACTCTAAGATCAAATCTGTGCACATTTTATAAATGAGGCCCCTCATTGTTGTAGAATAAACTGGCTACATTTCATGTAAGTGAAAGAGGAGAAAATTACAAAAAAGCACCATTAAAATCTCATCTCAAGCCAATAATTGACTCTTGCAATATTCCACACTATTCATATGATTTAAGGAACATGCTCATTATAGTTCATGAGAGAAGTAGCCAATGTCCAATTTGTGAACAAAATGTTTTGTCAAAAAAAAAAAAAAAATCTGTATACAACCAGCAAATGTGAGCTGCAGACGGCACAGCAGTCTTTGAAACACAGCTAAAGTCACACAGGTTTGGAACAGCAGATGATGACAGAACATTCTTTTTTTAGGAGAACAGCCCCTTTAACCTTAGAGTTCACCAGCTTTCTCTTTTGCTGCAGACAACCATGACTGAAAGTTTCAGGAAAGCAGCTATTCATTTTTAAATGGTTTTTGCTATATTTATAAGTCATGCTACAGTTTAACTTCGGGAACACTTGTGTAAAAGCAATTACATTACACCTAGAAATCAGAGCAGCACGGCAAATCGCCAGGTCTTCCCTGTAGAGCTCTCATGCAGAGCCAATAAAACTGTGTCTGAAAACTAACCAACCAAATACGCTTCAGCAACTAGGTGATATATTGGGTTATTTTATTTATTTTTTTGGACATGTGAATTAATACCCGCTGCTCGCATACCAGCCGGAGCTGCTGAAACCTCCTTTAAATTCATTGAACTTCAGGGGTGAAAATGCAATTCTAACACACAAACAAAGCCTTTTGCATTTACATTTCTTATTTGCAAAAGCTTTAGGAGTGAGACGGCTTCGTATCTCGGTTCCTACCTCTCCCTCCCCAACCACGTCTTCCCTATCAGCATTTAGATGAAAATATGACACTTAAATGGAGTCCGTGTAGCAGATTGGTTGACGTAAAAGCAGAAGCACGAGGCGAGCGAAAGCTTCCACTGTGCAAATGGCTGCTGACTAAAACATCGGTCCCATATAAAATAATGAAAAGCCCTCTAGGTCTCCACTTCTGAGAGCAATGTCTTGTTCAGTCAAAATGCAATGTTTCGTACTAAAATTTTTATCCCGGTCAGGGTGAGGTATAAGGCAGGCTCTCCCTGCACGAATTTGGAACATAATTCGTTAATTATTTACCGTCTGTCTGTCAGAACGGCCGAGCGCAGAGACGAGAGACGGCTTTTTAACCACAGTAGTTGGGAACATGCTTCTGAGAAAGGCATTTTTGTATTGAAAACTGACAGTTTAGCCTTTAATACACTGAAAATGCTTTCCATCATTCTCTCAAGGACTCTCATAAGGGTTGAATACGCCACATAAATCTTCATATTCCGCACGGTACTTGTGAATAATATAGGCAACGGTGCATTTCAAAAGCTTTTAAAGAAAAAGAAGTGACTCAAAGCGCTTCCATTAAGTTTACAGTTTGCTCTTGTCTCAAATTACCATATTTCAGAGAGCCAAAGTGAAGAAATGCTGCGATTCTCTGCAATTAGCCTACAGCCTGCTTTAATATTACATATACTGCGCCATCGCCGGCTCTCTCCTAAGTCATTTCTCAAGACTGACCTGTAGCCTAGCAACCAGCATTTCCCATGGAAATGATTAAAGCTTCCTTCTTTACATTCTGAGCAGGAGTCTTTGATAGATTTCTGCTGTAGCCTGACACTTTGCCCACCGCATGTACCCGGCGGCGCAAACATCCCCTCTGTGATGTGAAATATGAATTGTCAGGTATGAATGGTGGCCGTGACTGCGGGGCGGTACGGCTGCGTTCCGGTCGAGATGCTCACGACGGATGCCCAGCAAGCAATTTTGCATTTAAAAGACGTCGATTAGCCATCCAAACACAGCCCAGACGTCTAGGCTAAAACAAGGCTGAATTTGGGCTGTCAGTGAAAATTTAATAGACGTCTAACCATAGCCCAAGAATAGACTACACTGTAAAACAAAAAATCCGTAAAATTTACCGTAAAAAATACGGTAGCAACATTTTAGGTTTTACGGTTTTAACTTAAATTTACAGTTAAATACCGTAATTTCATTAACTGATATAATGTTAATATACCAACCTATTGAAGTACTGAAATCTGTTTTGTACCTTTGTAATACACTGATAACCACCAAATGCAGGTGGTGATGAGAAAGTCACATGATGAACCAAAGCCCATCACAAGCAGCTTTTAAATAATAACATATATAGAAGGTACACAATGTCATTCACACAAACACTAAACACAATCATGGTAACACATGAAACTGAAATAATGCAATAAACATTCATTAACAACATTAGGTGTAACGCACAACCCTAATATACAAAACTGATAAGAAAAAAACTAAGAAACATAGTTATTTCAACAAAAAAAACATCAAATTTGAAATGTAACGCAGGGAATTCTGGGAATGTCAATTTACGGTTATTCACTGTAAATGATACGGTCTTTTTCACTTCCAAAAATGGTATACTACCGTAAAATTAATGTCCAATACATGTAATGTCCAATACAGTTTTTCACCGTATATAGTAGGGGAATTTACCGTTAACCATTTAACAGGTTTTTACTGTAGCATTTTTACAGTCTTTTACCGTTAAATTCACGGTCATTTTTTACAGTGTAGTCATCAAATAGAGAGCTAATGAACGCCTACATATGTACATCTAATAGACAACAAAATGGCAATCCATTCAAACAAATTAAGTATACAACATTTATTAAGAAAAATTTAATTTTTAACAACTTCAGATAATAAAAAAATAATAAAAATATAAAAGAATTAATGACAATAAAATATTATAAATACAATACACTTAAATATAAAGATTATAATAAAAAATATGGTACATTTTCACAACTTAAGATAAGAAAAATGTAAAGAATTACAAAAATATTTTACAAATCTTAAGATATTAAAAAATAAAAAATCTAATAACAATCAAGAGCATGTTGTCACACTTAACATTAAAACATTATGGATAAATGACAAAGTACAATAAAAAAATGTTAACCCTACAACTACCAACAGTGAACTGCAAGGAAATTATTCATTAATGGTTTTATTTCTTGTTTAAAATGCTCCCCAACTGCATTCCTTAAGTCCAACTCTGTTGCTGCCAGGAAGTTGGTCATCTCAGCATCTGCCAAATAAAAAAAATCAAAATAAATAAAAAAAATGCATGAGAAAAGCTTTTTTGACCATTTTTTACTTTAATTACACTAATTGTGACAGGGAGTCATTCTCTTGCTTGGACGCACACTAAAAACAAAAACGTGTTTATATACACGAGATATATATCGTGTATCACCATTCAGCCTAAAAAAAAGAGAGAAGCTCTCTGGTAAATGTTGTGTGTTGTATATACATACCTCTAATGACTGAGAACAGTGCAGTCTTTTCAAATGCCGCCTCCTTCATGTTGAATTTAGTTTCAATGTTGATTTTTTTTTAAATCCTAAAATATAAGACAAATTGAGGTGGTTAACAATTGTGGACAAAGATTGACATTTCAAAATGACCAGTAAAGGAATTATTTTTTAAAAATTTCTGATTTATGTTGTGACCACATGAAAGACTTGAGTATTAACACCACAATGTTTGATTAATGTTGCATGTTTTGTAGGCTTTACCTGTCCAGCATCCTTCTGGCACTGACTTTGAGGTTTCTTCCTCCAATTCTGCACAAATTTGACACCTGAATAACATGCCAATGTCAGTACTTGGCAGGCAGTATTATATGCTTCAGTGTACAAGTATTTACCAACCTTTAACACTGATGCCCATTGACCTGCAAGTTCTCCATCACTAACCCTATAAAACTCTTTATTCCAGCAGATTAAGGCCCGTGCCTCCAGACTGAGACA
>NW_015626872.1:300525-318026 GCF_001515625.1 Sinocyclocheilus rhinocerous
AAAATTTCTGATTTATGTTGTGACCACATGAAAGACTTGAGTATTAACACCACAATGTTTGATTAATGTTGCACGTTTTGTAGGCTTTACCTGTCCAGCATCCTTCTGGCACTGACTTTGAGGTTTCTTCCTCCAATTCTGCACAAATTTGACACCTGAATAACATGCCAATGTCAGTACTTGGCAGGCAGTATTATATGCTTCAGTGTACAAGTATTTACCAACCTTTAACACTGATGCCCATTGACCTGCAAGTTCTCCATCACTAACCCTATAAAACTCTTTATTCCAGCAGTTTAAGGCCCCGCGCCTCCAAACTGAGAAATAGCTTTTTCCCTAGACTGCCCCCACACAATCTCTGCCTCCAACATTGTCTGGCACAACTGACTTCATAACAACACAGTGGTGATAGCTCCTGTAACTAAAAAGTAGCCCAGTACAGTTTAACCTCAAGTATATATGGACTAATACATTCACCCCTACCGTTTAGGTTTTAATGCTGCATTGCACATCTGAGCTATTTGCACTATTTTAATACTTCCGCATACTTTTTATAATTGCTCATTTGATATTGGCATTCTAAATCATTTGTATTTTTAAGCTTTATTGTAAAATCAATTTGAAAATATAAAGATATTCTATTAGCTCATGCTCTCTCTCTGTATGCAACAAGCCATTGTTCAGTCATAAATTCATTATAGTTCAAATAAATGATGGAGCTTTAGTGAGGAAATGCACTTTGGAGTGTTTTTGTTTTTTTACCATTGCTGCCCGGATCTGCTCACTTTTGGAACTCCTCTTCAGTGGAACACAGCGTCTGGTTCTACTCTTTGCCCAATTCTTCTGAGTGTGTTCGCTGTATAAATTAAATCTAGATTCATCTTTGTCAAAGCTGTGCTTAGTTGTTTGCTCTTTCACCTCTTCTTGTGCTGGAATGGTTTAAAATCGCTTGAGTGTGTAAACACGTACAAATGATAAACGTTCACTCTATTATGGTTAAATTTTGCAATTAATCACACATGCATGTCGAAACGTGGGGCTTTGTCGGTACAGATCACGGATCAACTACAATCCGCTCAACACCTACGCTAAAATGTCACAGTTCCTACGCATGATAACAAGTAATATAGATAAACAATGAACACGTCAAAACGAAAACACGGATACTTACAATGCCAAACAATAAAAGAATGTCCTTTAACGTTTGTTGTTTGCTTGTTGCTCTCGGACAGGTAAACATAATGCTCTCTCTCTGTTAAAAAAACTAATTCAAATCGGCGGAAATGTTTATCGCGGAATCTTGCAACAGTGATTTTGCGGACTTTCAAGTCTCACGTTGCCAGTAGTCATGTCTCAGTAGGGCTACAATTGCCATCTAGCGGTTGAGAATTGTAATTGCATTTTTTTTTATTTAGCCTAACTTAAAATGAAAAACAGTCAGTCAATACAGATCACGGATCAACTACAATCCGCTCAACACCTACGCTAAAATGTCACAGTTCCTACGCATGATAACAAGTAATATAGATAAACAATGAACACGTCAAAACGAAAACACGGATACTTACAATGCCAAACAATAAAAGAATGTCCTTTAACGTTTGTTGTTTGCTTGTTGCTCTCGGACAGGTAAACATAATGCTCTCTCTCTGTTAAAAACAATAATAAATCGGCAGAAATGTTTATCGCGGAATCTTGCGACAGTGATTTTGCGGACTTTCAAGTCTCACGTTGCCAGTAGTCATGTCTCAGTAGGGCTACAATTGCCATCTAGCGGTTGAGAATTGTAATTGCATTTTTTTTTATTTAGCCTAACTTAAAATGAAACACAGTCAGTCAAATAATATAATGAATGTTATTTGTGTTATTTGTGATAATTTAAATATTTCAAAAGTTTACTTGCATTTGGTAATATTATCCCACAAACAATTTTAACAATTTTAAGGCTATACTCATTGCTGGTCTAATATAGGGCTATAGCCAAGTCGTTAAAATTAGACCACTGATTGCCTCGATTTCGCCGGGTGCATGGGCTAAAAGCAGACTACACGTAGCCCGTCTAATTCAGAGCTAAACCGTGGCTATAGACAGACTATGTCATGAAATTACACTTTAGTGTTGTAGATATTATTGACATTGCGAACATGATGGGATATCAACCATCTCAAGCGCTGCCTGACCAAAAACTAGTGGCCAAAAATCAGTGGGCTACAAATAGCCGGTCTGACTACGAGCTAAATCGAGCACCTTGTAATCACTGTTGACTTTGCTTACATGATGGAATATCATACATTTCGCAAGTTGTTTTGTCAAAAACGACATACAACCAAATTCAAGGTTATTTTGGCTAGAAGTGGGTTACACATAGCTGGACTATATCGGGTCTATACTTAACCGAGACGTTGAAATGGCGGCTATTGCTTGCTGGGAATCTTCTCTGGTGAGCCAAATATCTTGAAACTTGCATTTTACAGCCTATTTTTGCTATGTTTAACAGTGTGTGTGTGTGTGTGTGTGTGTGTGTGTGTGAAACGTTGAGGTACCATTGTAGTAGATTCGTGCGCGCGTGAACGTCATGGCAACATACAACACAAAGTACCTCACGCGGGAAACACTTAACATAACGTGTAAATGCGCGTAACTAACCTAAATCAAGCAAGCTAATATGCATAGGCCAGGAAGTGTTGGCGAAATAAGACATTAGCGGACAGGAGGGAATAATATGGAATTTTTTCCAAAAAACTTCTTGCACAAAATAAATTCAAGCACTTTCAAGGACCTGTATCTATGTATGCTTATTTTCAAAAACTTTCCAGGGCCTTGAAATATTTTTTTCAGATTCACAAACTTTCAAGGATTTCAAGGACCCGTGGGGGGCTTTGTCGGTACAGATCACGGATCAACTACAATCCGCTCAACACCTACGCTAAAATGTCACAGTTCCTACGCATGATAACAAGTAATATAGATAAACAATGAACACGTCAAAACGAAAACACGGATACTTACAATGCCAAACAATAAAAGAATGTCCTTTAACGTTTGTTGTTTGCTTGTTGCTCTCGGACAGGTAAACATAATGCTCTCTCTGTTAAAAAAACAAATTCAAATCGGCAGAAATGTTTATCGCGGAATCTTGCGACAGTGATTTTGCGGACTTTCAAGTCTCACGTTGCCAGTAGTCATGTCTCAGTAGGGCTACAATTGCCATCTAGCGGTTGAGAATTGTAATTGCATTTTTTTTTATTTAGCCTAACTTAAAATGAAACACAGTCAGTCAAATAATATAATGAATGTTATTTGTGACAGCAAAAATAATTTAAATATTTCAAAAGTTTACTTGCATTTGGTAATATTATCCCACAAACAATTTTAAGACTATTTTGGCTATACTCATTGCTGGTCTAATATAGGGCTATAGCCAAGCCGTTAAAATTAGACCACTGATTGCCTCGATTTCGCCGGGTGCATGGGCTAAAAGCAGACTACACGTAGCCCGTCTAATTCAAAGCTAAACCGTGGCTATAGATAGACTATGTTCAGTCTGACAGAAATCGCCCAAAAATGGGCGGTACTACACAAAACGCGACTCGTCGCTAATTGGACTATTTAGAGGCAGAACAAACAGTGAAAGCTAGCGTAACACTGTGGTTGAATGTGAAAGAAAAAAAAACCCTCCCTTTCGCGCTTTGGGGCTGCATCGCCCAATCGCCCTAATGGAGAAACCGCCCCTGGTCGAGATTTTAAAGCCCAAAAAAGTGCATCCATCCATCATAAAAAGTGCTCCAGGGTGTTAATAAAGGTCTCCTGAAGCAAATCGATGCATTTGTGTAAGAAAAATATCCATATTTAAAACTGTATAAACCATAATCTCTAGCTCACGAGAGAGTGGCGTTCCAGCGGATGACGTATAGGATGTCGGCGTAGCGTAAACTCCGGTGAGAATATGCTAATCTTGTGAGAACCAAGTTTTGTTTACAGCAAACGAAAACCAGTCTCCTCCTGGCTTATATCGAAATCCTCCAACATATATATATATATTTTTTTTTTACAAATCCTCATTTTGTACTTCTAATTTGTGACCGGTGTTTTGTTTTGCTCTCTCCTCTGCACTTCCGTGTTCGTCACTTCTTACTGGATTTTACGCTACGCCTACATCCTACGACATCTGCTGGAACGACACTCTCTCATGAACGCGCGTATGACAGTCAGCTAGAGATTACAGTTTATAAAGTTTTAAACATGGATATTTTTCTTACACAAATGCATAGATTTGCTTCAGGAGGCCTTTATTAACCCTCCGGAGCTGTGTGGAGCACTTTTTATGATGGATGCATGCACCTTATTTTGCTTCAAAATCTTGACCACCATTTACTGCCATTATAAAGCTTGGAAGAGCCGGGACATTTATTAAAGGGGTCATATGATGCGATTTCAAGTTTTCCTTTCTCTTTGGAGTGTTACAAGCTTATTGTGATTATATTTGTCTAAATGAAGAAAGTCATATACACCTAGGATGGCTTGAGGGTGAGTAAATCAAGGGGTAATTTTCATTTTTGTGTGAACTATCGCTTTAAATATAGTCCATACGACAAATGTATTTTTCAAATCTTACTGAAGCCATACCATAGTAATCACACTGAATGTCCTGTCCATTGCCACAGGCCTCAAATCTCATTTGTTTGTGTGCAAATTTAAATATGGTCTCAAAAGAATGAATGCATTTTCAATCATTGACACACAAAGCTATAATATGACTTTAGACTTTTATGATACCTTTGTGGATTTTTATTTTAGTATTATTATTATTATGGATCTTGAAAGGCCTTCTAAGTATTCAGTGTCATAAAGCAAATGTCATAATTTGGTTGCTTGTGAGAAAAATGCAAGAAACAAAATTTCTTAAGATAATAAAGAAAGAGTTTAAGATAATAGAAACTGCCATACCTTAGTGAACTCTTTAACATTGATTTGGCAGCAGTCCAGACACTGTATAATCAGCTGTATCGTGACCAACTTGATTAATTGCTTTCACCAATTTAGCCTTCATTTAATCATGGACAGCTGCCAATGTCTGTGACACAAAAACCCCTGCATGTCTGAAGCACTGCAGCCTTCGGTCTGATCTCCTCAGCTGATATCCACAATCAATACAAAAGCAATCTGAGGAGAAAACCAGATTTTCTTCTTTAATGGCTTCGAAATAAACCAGAAAACATTCCTAGCCCTAATGATCCGATCTTCAGCTCAGTCACAACCATGAACAAACACACACACACACACACACACACACACACAAACACAATCACAATGCTGTTTTCAGGTCTGTGTTGAACACACTGAGGAAACCATCACAGCTCAGGGTGGAAAAAATATGTGAATCCTTAATAACTTTAATTTAATAACAGCCTGATCCTCCTTTTGGCAGCAATAACCTCCACCAAACTTCTGATGAAATGCTGGATCAGACCCGCACACGCTCAGAAGGGATTTTGCAGCATTTCTCTTTAGAAACCGGTTTTAAACTCAGAAACATTCTCATATGTTTGGTGTACAGGTCAGGATTGAGCCGCTGTTGATTTGATTTACCCCTGCGTTTGGGGTTTTCCCCGTTGCGTCACCCAACGTCCAAGGAGCTTCAGCTGCTAGACAGGTTATTGTACATTTTCCTCCATGTTGTCCAAATCATTGCGTCTCATGAGATGATTGGGTTGGTTTTAATGTGAATATCAAGGATTGTAGAGGTGCTTCTGTAACACTTTCCATCTTTATGCAAGCCCACATTAAGCTTAAGTGATCTTTGGTTTTGAAGGGGGAAAAAACGATTAAAATGCTCACCGCAAGCTCTTTCAATGAAAGCATATTTGAAACGTCCAAATGTAAATGTAAATGTCTTTAGTTTGAGGCATGATTCACATTAACATTTGTGAACAGCATCTCTTTGATTGGACTGTTTAAGTCATTCGCCTCAGGATTCACATTCGGTTTCTCATGGTGCGCTCAAACAATACATGAAAACGTTTGGTTGTTGTGATTTATCTGAAGATCAGATCAAATTTTATGACCTATTTGTTTCAAGTATATCCAATCATTCACATACTTAATTTTCTGCAAGCGTTCACGGAAATCATCGTCTCTCTAACTCCTGACACATGTAAAGCTTCTCTGATGCAGCGTTTCATTGATGCCGAACCAAAGCCTGAAACCTCACCTTAAACTCCCCTCGTCTCTTTTGATGCCTTACAAGCGCTGATATTCGCTTCAAAAAATGCAAATGTAAAATTCAGAGAACAAAGTGCACTCTTTACTGCCATGCTGGAACGAATAAACAAGCAGCACATTAATCATATTTAACCGATGTGAACACAAACAAATAAAGAAGGTTCCCTTACATTTCGTGTCGGTTTCATATTTATATCTTTAACGCGTTTGTCTCCTATCCCTTACGCCGGGACACGAGAGAAATGAATATAAAGAGCACGGCAGAAGCTGTGTGTCACATGAAGCTCCGTTTGCCGGTGCTTTGTAATTGGATTCTGGATGGATTTATTGCTTTTCTCCACATATTCTGTTTCCCCATGGCCCCGTTTCATAACTCAGTCTCTGTACGTGTTGTTAAGTTTTCTCAATAACAGATATAAGTGACCCTGGAGGCTCATCGCTGCCGCGGGGCGGCGGATTCACTGAGGTGTTGCACTTTCTTCAGAACGACGCCACGCTTTCTCAGGGTGACATGTTTGAATGTGATAGAACTGAGATTTGTAGGCTTCCTGTTTTAAACGTGAGAGAACAGAAGTAGAGCAGAGTCACACAAATCTGTGAAAGAAAAATACACTGAACAAATATGAAACCGGTTCATTAAAGTGCTTTTAATTTAACTGCATGGCACATAGTGTTTGTGCAAACATTTGACAACTAAAACTAACTAACTTTTATGCAACTAAAAAAAAGGTGCTGTGTCATGAAATCACGCGTTTTGGCGTTATGAATAGCAAATAAGTCATCGGTGAAATGCGAGTAGGTAGTTTATATCTGAAGCAGCAGAGCGACTCCAGCGAGGGTCCATTTGGACGGATTCTCTTTGGTCTTCAGGTTGAAGGTCCAGACGTAGGTGGGTCCACGCTGTCGGGTCTTATAGACGGGACACTGGTACAGGCTGCGGGTCTCCTGTTTGTCCACAGGAATGGCTTTGATGAAAATCACCGGCATTGTGGGCGTGAGCTCCTTCAGACGAGCGTCCACCATTATGCCAGCCTAAAACACAAACATTACAGGATCATAGTTTTCATCATTCATTTCAAGAGACATTTAATATTAAAGAAACCTTAGGTGATAAATCACCAGTTAAACATATTGCATAATATAAGGTTCATAATATAATGGCATACATGATATTATTTCAATATAACATATGCTTTTCATGTGCTCATATTATCATATACTGTATATTCATATTTGTATTTATATGAAGTACAGATATTTTACATGTCAGCATGAAATGTGACGTATATCGGAGTGAAACTGCTTTTTGAACACAGGGAAAATTACTGTTTGATTAAACATTATGAGGGCACATAAATTAAACACACACACACACACACATACATATATACATACATATATAAATATAATGATGTGCATGAATAAATTATAATGATTTATAATTCATTGCTATATTTCATTAAAACGTTGATTTAACTTCATGGCAACTTAAAAGGGATAGTTCACCCAAAAATGAATATTCTGTCATTAATTAGTCACCCTCATGTCGTTCCATACCTGTAAGACCTTTGTTAAATTAAGACATTTTGATGAAATCCGAGAGCTTTCGGACCCTCCATAGAGAGCAATGGAACTACCATGTTCAAGGCCCAGAAAGGTAGTAAAGACGTCATTAAAACAGTCCACGTGAAGAAATTGTTGGGCCTGGGCTTTGAACGTGGTAGTTGCATTGCTGTCTATGCAGGGTCAGAAAGCTCTCGGATTTCATCAAAAATATCTTCATTTGTGTTCTGAAGATGAACGAAGGTCTTATGGGTTTGGAACGACATGAGGGTGAGTAATAGACCAATTATAGGTTTGTAAAATCTAATAAGGAAAAACAACTCGTCATTCTTTCTTTTCCCCTCGGCTCTTCTGGCTTTTTTCCCTCAGATTTGACAAACTCACTATTTTTGAGTTAAGTCGAGTTATAAAGTCCGAATTAGGAGATATAAACTTGCATTTGCGAGAAAAAAGTCAGAATTGTGAGATAAAGTAAATAAATGTTATGTAAAAATGTTAATAGTAAGGTTTAAATAATATTTCATGCTGTAACTGTAGGGCTAATACAATACGTCCCCTATGAACAGCATATGTGAATATTATGTAGACCTATTGTTTAAATCGAATTTATGCTTTAAAAGTAGAGTAATCATTTTCATCCATAGTATGTCTATTTAAACGTCTGCGTTTAGCTTCAAATGGCGTCTTTGACGACAGTATTCTATAAAAATTATTTGCATTCCGATCTTGACATCAAAAGGCACAAAAATATTTTTTTCTTTTATTCCATGGATTTGACCCATTTACCTCCACTTGTTCCCAGTGTTTTTCTGCAACCACTATGCGCGCGCAGCTGCAAGTGACGTAGCTGTGACGTCTACTCTGAATTGGTCTATTAATGACAGAAATAAAATTTTTGGGTGAACTATCCATTATATGATAATGATTTGATATGATTTCAGCACAGGAAAGGTGTTTGATGATACAATGCACTAATAGGTTTATTTATTGATAATAGCAATAGATACATTTCTTGACAAAAATAATCAGAATTGGTAATATAATTCATATAGAAACTTGGTAAAATAAATGAAATGTGGCTCATCAAATCAGATTTGAATGCTTAAATGTGTTTCATAATGTTAATTCATTAATTAATCAATGAACATTTTTATAAAGAGGCTCCCTGTTTGCAGAAGAAAAAAAACACCAATTGAACTGAACTGAGTTTCTGTTGGTGGTGACAGTATTACAGAATTATCTTGAAAGTTTGAATTGTCCTTCACTAAACTGAAAACTCTTGCAGTAACACCACAGTCTCTCTGAACAGGGAAACTTGCAGGAGTTCAGATGCGGGACATTTCATCGGCTAGTTCATGAATTCACGAATCCTCTTCTGCTCCACAAACAAAGCAAAGATAGCAAGTATTAAAGGGACAAATGCAAATAATGTTGACATTGCAGTGCTCCACAGAGGACGCTGTTTATGGTTTCACTCTAATTGTCTCGCGGCTGCAGTAAAAGTTTATTGTGCTTTTAAATACTGATAGTTTTACGACTCTTTGAATAAATAAAGTCAGTAAAACACTGAAGGCGTCCTTGCACATCTAGCACACGTTTAGAGGAACTCGTGCGTGTTAGATCTTCTACAGGGCCTGAAAACTTATGTCTCTTTAAAACTTTAAGCTGATTACACTAATTCATCAGCTAAGAGAATATCTTCAGAAATAAGCCATATGATAACTATACGATAAGAATAATGTTATGTATATAGGCCATCATGTATATGCCTATGTGTTTGATGTCGTCGCAATAGGTGTTAAATCTCATTCATATAAATGAAGCCAGATCCTCCATCTCCGCTTATATGCTTTCACACTCGGATAAGCTGGAATAGCTTTTCCCAAAGGGCAAAAGGCATCCTGAATCTAAGTTTAAGTTCATCGAAGACGTACGGCGGAAGACAGTCGAGGGGCGCAGTGATTAAAATTTTCCTGTGCGTAATTAAAACGGGTTTTTAGAGATATTACCAGAAAGCCGCATGCATTTCCATTCATTAGAGCGCTAATGGTGCAAACAGACTCTTTGTTGTGGGTCTGTGCTGAAGCATGCGTGTGTGTGTTTCTGCAGACCTGTGTGAGCGAGTGTTAAAGTGACAGCTCTCAGAATCAACTCATTTAAGCAAATCAATTGGTAAATTAAGCAAACAATGCTGGTTAATATCCAGCTGGTGTCATTATAGTCTCAGCTGGAGAATCTCAGGTGACGCTCTACATGTCGATGCTCCTCTAGGGTTCTTCAAAGACCGGGGAATAAAATCAGCCCAATGTTCGTTTTCATTTGGATTTAAATGAGCAGAAACCGCTGCCTCATTCATCAGAAATGCTGGTCAGTGTTTAAAACTCCCGTTTAATTTTTCATGACAATGTAGTCAGTGTGAATTTAAGCCAGTAAATCTTACAGATGCAGTAAAATATTCATGAACGATTCATCTGTGCATAGAGGAGCTCGCTGTGTCACTGCTTACTTCACTGACCTCACCTGACCTCCAGATGAAAGAGAAAAGAGATGAAATTAATGTGCTTCTAGAACACGCAGCCATAGAAATATTGACAGAAATATGGACAGGATAGCTGTGTCATTAAATAAATAAATAATTATCTATTGACCTACCTATCTACCTATTTAAAGGGGTCATATGATGCGATTTCGAGTTTTCCTTTCTCTTTGGAGTGAGACTGTTTCCTGAGAGAGTAGCCTACAATGCTACTAATGTACCGGTGAATTCAGTTCCCCTGTTTCCCCTTCGGCACGCATGCTGACCCTATAGAGTCTATGATGCTGACAAAAAATGCTGACTCACAGCCTGTAAGTACATTTTCATATTTAAAGGATTTGCCACTGACGAATAATGTACAGTATGTGGATAATAGTGTGTTTTTTTTTACCTTAAACCTCATAAACACATTTCATTACACCAAATACACAAAATAATGTTCTTTTATAGCAACGTCATATGACCCCTTTAAGTATTTATTTTTCCACATTATACACATTTTCATGAATCAGACAAGAAAATCTATATTTAGAATACGTGAATGTAGTCTAAAAAAGTTTATTTTCTAATAATATTTCTAATATGAACCATTTCCTAGTATATCCTATATTTGAAGTCAAAGCTCACTATCACAATCAGTTATACACTGAGACGCATGACACAGTAATTAATCATCAAATTAATTATATGGTTTTAAACATTCAATTAACAAATTTAGTACATCAAATAAATTTTACGTGCCATGTAGAAAATTAACTTTTTTTTTTGCCATTATTTTGATGTATAATATATATAGTTGAATGGCATGCAGCTGTATATTACGGGTCTGTTCACGGTCTGCGGTGACAGCAAACCTACTGGCGCATCTTACCCCACTATCTACTCTACAAAACAATTTTGCAGTAATTCATTTATGAAGCACAAGGACAGAGGGAAAGGTTGTATAATGTGACTGGAGTGAAGTGTGAATATGCTGCAAACAGCCTGTCACTGCGGTCCCTCAACAAAACTACACATCCTCCATTATGAGTGCTCGCTTCACTGTACAGACGTCTTCACTGACTGACATGTAGCTTTAACACTCGCTCTCATTTCAGACAGTTACAATCGACACGTTGTCGACTTCACTATATTACTCTTTCTTCTCAAAACCAATAACAGCGAGTCTAACCTGCGTGTCCCATCGGGCGCCCTCCATGAACAGGCCGTGGATGTAGGCTCCCTCTCGCGGTGGCGAGCTGAAGTCCTCGCGGTTCTTCTTGGTCACATCGCACTGCAGGCTCATCTTGTCCAGCGGCCACTCGTTGCGGCGAGCCATGGACTGCATGATGGCCGTCAGGAAGGACTGTGGGTTGAAGAAGCCGGCCAGCCACACCACCGAGGGCAGGGAGAAGTCAGACGTCCAGATCTCCAGCTCCTTAATGCGGTTCAGGAGGTCCGTGAACCAGATGGCCAGACCGGATATGGACGGATAGGCACGTTTGGTCCAGGACTCTGGCACCTGGTCCAGGTAGATGGCGTTCTGGAGATTCTCCATGTCGTTGGTCATTGTGAGCTCGCCCTGAGAGAGAAAAATATATGGGTCAGCCTAGAAACAGTGCGGCTTGATCATTTCTGATTCAAGTGAGGACATGTACATGTGTTTGTTTTAAATGTTCAGTTTAAAAAAGAAATCCTAGATTAACAAATAAAATGATTAGTAATAAAAAAAAAAATCATGAACGTAGCCTTGCTCTGTTGGGAAATGAATTGTAATGTGCTGAGATGATCTTCTAGTGCTTGTCATTTAAAGTACATAAAAACAGGTAGAGGTCTTTACAATGATTCAGCTGAAGAAAAAAACTTTAAATGGGGTAATATATAATACATTTATGAGCTCCAGAGATGAAAGATGTTAGTCAAGTGTTTTTTGTGGCTTAAAACAGTCACAGTTTCAGTCATAAGTGGACAGAATAAATCAACAGGCATCCTTGAAAATGTTCAGTGCTAATGTAAACAAACATACTTTTGAGAGTTGATTTTGCTGCTTCGTTTTTAAAAAATTGCTATTTTTTATTTTGAATTTAAGAATTTAAATGTGATTCTTCATGACATGAGCCCTTTAAATGACAGAGACTTTTTTCACACTCCATATAGCATAATTGTTTTTTAATGGAAAAGTCACAGCTGAATATGAATATATATGAAGCAAAAACATAAAGATGCATCTAAAATGTGTTTACTCTCATCTATAAATCTCAGTGTCACATTGCCGTCTTTTCATTCTTTTGTTTTCATAGCATAATATTTCCCACAATGCAACGTGGCTCCAAACATATGCAGGAATATGTGAATAATTTAGATTTTTTTTCCCATGTTGTGTCACAGAACAACACAATAAAGGGCTTCAGTCGTTTTAGTAGGTGATCCTCAGTAATGGAAATCATCTCAGTGACTCCCTGTTGAATCTGCCAAGGCCAGAATCCTGCGTTAGTTAATAGTTGTCTTTTCTTCATAAGGCTTACCATCATTCAGGGGTTTAATGCAGTTAAAATAGGTCTGAAAAGAGCAACACGATCTCTCGCCGGCACGCTAGCGATTTAATTTCTGCCGTTACTAAGCACCAGGAAAGAGACGGATGTGTCATTCTAGCAGGTGTGCGAAGAAAGCAATAACTGACTGCATATCAGATTTTAATAATATGGCATAAAAATCATTCAGCCACCTGATCAGCATTTGATGTGGTGATGAGATCCGTACAGCAGCAGACAAAAGGGCTTGGAAACTCAGTACAACAGCAAGCCATTCAGTTACAGGTGTGTGTGTGAGTTTTGTGTGTGTGTGTGTCTCTGTGTGTTTATGTACAGTAGTATGTGCATGTGTGTGTGTGTCTAACCTTCAGGCCTAGACTGAGCTCTTTTAGAGAGCGTTTGATCTCTTGTGTCAGGAAATTCATGCGCTCACACTCCTGGAACGCCACAACGATATACGGCGTCCTCTCCTCCACCTTCCCCATCATCTCCGCCAAGTTGAACTCCTCCGGAAGCTTCTCAAGGATCTCATCAAGCGCCGCTTTCACCTGGACACACAAACACACATCAGCGACTGCTCTCATCAATCCATCACGCTGAACACTCAAATCACTCCCTTAAAGAATGCCGCTTTGTAAATACGTCATCCATTGATTCAAATTTTACAGAAAGATTATACAGGTTGGTAATTAGTAAATGTTAGTCATTTTTTTTCATTAGCATAAGTGTTTTTATCTTTCTTGGCTGACTAATTTACTGAGGAAACATTATTGGTAAATCAGAACATTGCACACAGAGGAAATGATTGCAGTATGAATCAAGTATTCAATTAGCCTGCAGGAAATGCAATCATCTAATAAGTCCGATCATGTTATTGATGAAGGTATTACTGCTTAGGGACAGATCTCTTCTCTGAGCACAGAAACACGGCACGGTTTGGATGAGAAGGATTCAATAGAATAAATACTAACAATAATGAACAAATATATTAAACATGACAATCAGCACGTGAACGTAAAGCTGACAGCTCGGTCTGGGCTCTTTAATCGCGGTCCTCTCAGCAGATCAATTTGTCTATGTCAGATACATGAGGAGTTAATGCAAAGCGCTCATTGCTTACAAATCCCAATCTCTTAACTAAAAAAGGTCAGCTGTCATAATGCATTCAAGCACTCCTCCACGACTCCCATATCTAATCTCTTAAAAGTCAGAAGCCTCTGAAAGCAGCCGCTGCTGGGAAATGAGCAGAGTTTAAGATCTTCAGACACGAGGGCCGTTCAAAGTCTGTCTCCTGACATGACGATGTGATCACCTTACCGAAAGCACATTCACGCTCTGAGAGTTTAATGAGGTTCAATTTAACATGGAGACTCTGAGATGTGCTCTTTTTTGTAGTATCGTTCACACATGCAAAGCTAGTTTATAACATAACTGGGAAAATTGATTGCTTGGTCAATAATTCATGAAGGCCTAGACTCTGGATTACTTATGAAAATGTCCCATAGTTCTTGTAATTATTTAAAGGGTTAGTTCACCCAAAAATGAAAATTGGCTTGTGTTTTACTCACCCTCGAGGCATCCTAGGTGTATATGACTTTCTTCTTTCAGACAAATCCAGTCGGAGTTATATAAAAAATTGTCCTGGCTATTCCAAGCTCTATCATTGCAGACGTTCGTCACTTATCACGCAACGCTGACGTGCTACGTCATCCGCCGAGACGGCTTCTGCGTATGGCAGCTGGCGGAAGTGATATAAAAGTGTTTATTACGTTTGAAATATGGATATTTTTCTTACAAAAACGCATGGATTCACTACAGAAGGCCTTTATTCACCCCCCCCGGAGCCGTGTGAGGCACGTTTTATTATGAATGCGCGCGCTTTATTTGACGACTTGTGGACTGTTCAACTGCAACACCCGCTGACTGCAATGATAGAGCTTGGAAGAGCCAGGACAATTTTTAATATAACTCCGACTGGATTCGTCTGAAAGAAGAAAGTCATATACACCTATGATGCTTTGAGGGCGAGTCAAACAAGCCAATTTTCATTTTTGGGTGAACTAACCCTTCAATTGTAGCTTTTACTGCAGTAAGACTTTGATTACAGTTAAGAACATTGATGGCTCCTCATTACTATGCTTACTTTTACTGTATTTCTGTTTTAAATCGATAGTATTATGAAAAATAGCAGCCTATACATTTAGAAAATATAGCTACAACATAATGCTAAATCTGAAGAAAACATGCATCAACATGCTAGTCAAAATTTACCACAGTAACTAGTTACTACTGTACACTAAACCGTGGTAAATTCTAGTGTGGTCATCAGTAGTTTAAAAGGTCTTTCTTCTTCTTCTCGTCTGTCTTTTTAGGTTGTGTGGTTAACTTAGATGTTTGTTCTTATCCATTCTCCTTTTGTAAGTAGTAAATTATTCCTAGAATTCAAATGGGTTGCATACTGTTTTGACGGGAGCAGCTTGCAAATGTTTTACCCGTTTGAAACACGCTGAACAGCCTGTACAAAGATTTGCACGTTACCCATGCAAAATTAAACTGGTCTTCAGTCATTTTGTGCAGATGATTGGTCCTAGTTGCATGTTTCAGATGGGAATATAGCGCTTATCATAAAATCTCTAAACACAATGAATATAATTAATGTATAATTCTACACGTTTCCATTAACCGTGGTATAAATATTGTGGGGTTGTACTTGCTAGTTTCAGTTTCCACAGTGGAAACTAGACGCCCCTGTACAAGTATATTTTTAGCTTGTTCTGAGTTTGGATTTGGATCAAATAGAAATTCAGTGTGTGTTCATCTCCTTTTCCCTCAAAACATTCATGTGGAATATTTAGCAAGTATTGATTTTTTTTTGCTGTGAGAACATCGATACAGTATCAAGAGGTAAAATACTGCAATACTTTGAAATATTAATGTTTCCTTTCCCCTTTTCATACTATTACAAATCGTAGCTAAATAATTGGGTGAAAGTGTTTTTCAATCGAATGTGAGCGTTTCTCCAGAACCTTCTCGTCGCGTGATCCGGACGTTCCTTCTCCCGATCCTCCGTCTCTGGGCTGCATTTCCAGCACGGTGCGGAAGAGCTTCTCTGACGTCTGCGTGAGGAAGCCGATCTCTGCGTTCGGGTGCAGGCCGTATAGGTACGGGGACTCGGGTGGAAGAGCGCCATCTATGTACTGAAACAGATCCAGAGAGAGGGGATGAGGTGTGCAGCTGTAATGAAGTGGTGCTGCGATCATCATTAGACTGGACTACACATCAAACATGAAGACACATTCATCGAGTCTACTGCGCCTCTCGTCTATGATGTGTCTGTGTGACGATATAAAAGCAGTGCAGATGAGAGACCACCGCAGACATTCACACAAACACAAACCAACACGAGCCTTCAATCCTAATGATGAACCCTAATGTATTGTTTTACTGTTAGTGCCAAAATATTGGCCATGCATGACCCAGCATCCCTGATACCTGACAGGATGACAGAAAAGAGGCTTTGTTTATTAGCAGTGTTCTAATCTGGGCTGCTGACACATGCAGGAGATGTGAGAGAGCAACGTGTCAATCACACAGAATGTCATAAAACGCTCAGAAGTGTCATTCAAACTCAGTTATCTTAACAGGCATGTGCATTTGGGATGCAACTTTGAACGGTGTGGCATCACTCTCTTTCCACAGACAATCTTCTATTGCACAGATGATTCTAACGTACATTTACTCACCATCCTGTCGCTCCAAACTCGTATGGCTTTTTGGAAAACAAAAGGAGTTATTGTCAAATTATGAAAGCTGAGTATCGCTGGCTACATAAGCAAGTTAAAATATGGCAGGTTTTGAACCCAGGCACCTACAGTACATTATCAGTATATCGCAGTATAACCATAGATATGTATAGATAGATGCCACATTCGACCGTTCCAGACACATTGACGCGTCCGCCATCTTGGAACGGTCAATGTGTCGTCACTCACAAAACATAAATGAATTTCAAGACGCCACAACATTGCGCAGCCTCTCATTGTAAGAACCACTAAAACTTCAATTCCCGAAGAAATTGAATAAACTTTCACAGGTAACAATGTGTTGGTTTGCGTTTTCAATACGTATTAACTTAATATTACAGGTTTATAAAACTATTGTACCTTTTAAACGTCATGTTAGCTAACGGCTTCATCTTTTTGTGTTGTGTTAGTTTAGCAAAATAATCTGCTAGGCCTATATAAGTCTATTGCAGATAAATATATATACAGAAAATTTGCTCGAGTGTTCACGGACCGGGTTTGACCATTCCAATATGGTGGATGCCCATAGAAACAGCCGCTAATAGGGCATCTGCCTATACATATCTATAAGTATAACAGTAACAGCATAACATATGTGACCCTGGAGCACAAAACCAGTCATAAGTCGCACGGGTATTTTTGTAGTAATAGCCAACAATACATTGTATGGGTCAAAATGATCGATTTTTCTTTTATGCCAAAAATCATTAGGATATTAAGTAAAGATCATGTTCTATGAAGATATTTTGTAAATTTCCTACCGTAAATATATCAAAACGTAATTTTTGATTAGTAATATGCATTGCTAAGAACTTCAGATTTTTTTGCACCCTCAGATTTCAGATTTTCAAATAGTTGTATCTCGGC
>NW_015626872.1:322114-334761 GCF_001515625.1 Sinocyclocheilus rhinocerous
CTACCGTAAATATATCAAAACGTAATTTTTGATTAGTAATATGCATTGCTAAGAACTTAATTTGGACAACTTTAAAAGTGATTTTCTCAATATTTTGATTTTTTTTTTTTGCACCCTGAGATTCCAGATTTTCAAATAGTTGTATTTCGGCTAAATATTGTCCTATACTAACAAACCATACATCAATGGAATTCAGATGATGTATAAATCTAAATTTAAAAAAATTGTCACTGGTTTTGTGGTCCAGGGTCGCATATACACTTGCCTAGTCCATCTAGTGTCAGGGTTTTACATCATATAATGATCCCCTTCATAAATTCAGTATAAAGGCAGAAGAAAAACATAAAGACAACATGTTGTTTCCAAAATAAAATAATTTTATATTGTCACTGTTCTAAAGTCAAAATAAATTATGAAAATATTATGTGATGAATACTTAACTTGACAGCTTTTATTAATTTTTATATATATAATCACTTTGACAGCCCAGAAAAAAATAAATAAAATCATTTTGTTTTGTCTTAAATTTCCATAGAATCCCAAACTGCTCACGGGCCCCAGTCTGACCCCAGACGTAGTGACCCTTTACTGCACTTCCATCAGATCCTAACTATCTGCCCTTATCACTGCGATCATTACTGATATGTCACACTCACGCCCACAGCTTTATGTCCCACAGATCTGGATATACAAGACTGGCCAGGGTTGGTGAAACTCTTTACCTGATGATAGCCGTTGTAATCCGTGTTTCCCGGCAGACGGAAGCCGGGTGCCAGATACAGCTCTCCCTCCATCATCTCCAACTTGATGAACTCCTCCAGATATGTGCGGCACAGCCTGCGGTCCCAGTCGTCGGTGATGTGACCCCCATACATGATCTCACCGAAGAGATAGCGCAGGTCATCATAGGGCACCTAGATGAAGAGATGACAGTTCAAACCTAAACTAGTCTAAACCACTAAACCACAGCACTGAAAGCACTAAGCTGCTCTTCTGAGGTGTTTCACTGCTCCCAAAAGTGTGTTTGAGGTATATGAGACTCATTCATTCTCTAGTGTGTGTTGAGCGTCATGCTCTGCAGCCCCTGCGGATGAGTGTTTGAACGGCGACTCTGAGTAATGTGATTAAGCTAATGTGGGTGTGTGACGGCGCGGCGCCAGAGCCAGATGAAGCCGTTCCCAGGTGAGAGGAGGTTAATGCGAGCGCTGTGACCTGCAGAGATAGAGTGTGGGCAAAACGATTGGAGAGCAAAGCTGAAATGCGTCAGAGGAGTAGGAAAGAACAACAGCTCATTACATATTCAACCCAGTCTCTGTTTGTTGGTGAACCACAGTCACTGGCCTGTTGCAATGAGAGCTTCCAAATGTGGTTTTTGAATTACTAACAAAATGTGTATAATTAAAGTGCACAAAGCGCTGGATTCATATGTTCTGGTTGGGGTTTTTCCAAATGATTTGCCTCCTTTTGTGACATACTAAACAAGATCTAGAATATTTGAGCTTCTGTTTTCAATATAATACATCTAGATGGTGATTTATACTCAGTGTTGTGGGTAACGCATATGAGTTACGTAAACAGATTACTTTTTTCAAGTAACTAGTAAAATAATGCACTACTTTTATATTTACAACAAAATATCTGAGTTACTTTTTCAAATATGTAATGCTAGTTACTTTGTTTTCCTGTCCCGTGTTGAGAGAAATCGCGAGTGAATTGCAGAGGCACTTCCGTCAGCCTGAGGTTTATTAATTTCACTTTTGGTGTGAAAGGGCCTTTACAGTAGCCAAAAATATAGTTTTTAGGTTTTTTTTTGTTATTAAAAAACAAATAAGCAATCCCAGCCCAGATGACAAAAAGTAAGGCAGAAATAACACAATGCATTACTTTCCATAAAAAGTAACAAAGTAACTTTTCGATGGAGTAATGCAATATTG
The DNA here is from genome assembly GCF_001515625.1 of Sinocyclocheilus rhinocerous. Classification (NCBI taxonomy): domain Eukaryota; kingdom Metazoa; phylum Chordata; class Actinopteri; order Cypriniformes; family Cyprinidae; genus Sinocyclocheilus; species Sinocyclocheilus rhinocerous. The sequence goes on from NW_015626872.1 coordinate 324,049, forward strand.
TAATGCATTATTTTTAAAAGGAATGTTCCCCAAACCTGTTTATACTCCTAAAAAAGACCATACAATCAGTCTATATGACTGCACACTATATTCCAAGCCTTCTGAACCCAGATGGAAATTTAAGTCATAGTTCACTGATGATCCCCTGCTTTTGGAATATAGTGCACAAGTCTATTTGGTGAATTTATTTGTCCATTTTGGATCTTGGCAGTATGAATTACTATTGACTTTCAGTCTATCAGCTATGCTGATGATACCCAGATTTAGCTAGCCTTATCGCCAAATGACTACAGCCCCATTGACTCCCTCTGCCAATGCATTGATGAAATTAACAGTTGGATGTGCCAGAACTTCCTCCAGTTAAACAAGGAAAAATTCTTAATTCAGTTAAACAAGGAAAAACAAGTCATTGCATTTGGAAACAAAGATTAAGTTCTCAAGGTGAATGCATACCTTGACTCGAGGGGTCAAACAACTAAAAATCTAGTCAAGAATCTTGGTGTGATTCATTTCTTTTATGTAAAGCACTTTGAATTACCATTGTATATGAAATGTGCTATATAAATAAACTTGCCTTGCATTGCCTATGTAAAACATCAGGCTGGATATGCTTACTCATTTTGAATTTTTGGGTGAACTATCTCTTTAAAGGTTTGAAAACCTCCCAATGACTTATTCAGTAATCAAAATGTAACCAACAGCTACATTTGCATACTGAATTATGCCTGTAATTGATGTTTTGTGATTGGTGTTGTCCTAGCATATATTTAAAGCATTTATAGCTGTAGTCATAAGCAGCACTCGAGTGAAACATGACGCTTGCTGAGAATCATGACAATGGCTTTAACGCATCATTACACTGAACCAAACGTATCTAACACTGCTCTGCTGCCTCGCACTGCTATTTCCTTCAGGAAATGGTGATCGAGTCCATAGCTCTTTAGCACTGGGTTTTTGCCATAAAAGCAAGCAGTGATGCTTAATTGCTGGGTGCAATGAAGGGCATGAATATTAAATTGGGAGCAGGTTGTTGTGTAGGTGTGGGTGAGTAATTACACACGCTCCAGACCCACATCAGTCTCTTTTAACACAGCGGCTGTCAGCAGGCGTTTCACTCTCCCTAGTTCAATAAGTACACTCACATAAATAAACTCTGCTTCTCTCACCTTGGTGTTGGCCTCCAGATAGTTGTAGAGCACGTTGACGGAGATGGTCAGGTCTCCAGTGTTGAATGGGTAACTCCGGTTCCAGCCCTGAGGGCCGAACTTCCTCCGCTCCGCCACCACCGCGTGGAAGTAACACAGGGCGAAGAGGATGCTTTTGAACTCGTTCTCGCGGGCACACATCTCCAGAGTATCCTGTCAATTAGGACACATCGGTATCAGGCTTCACATTCTGCCAACAAGCTCCGACCGGAGAACAAAGAGAAAGCGTTGAAAGTAAAAACCTTTGCGTTGTTCTTTCATTGTCAGCGTTCCCAGTGGACACCAGGCATTAGGACAGACAAAAGAATGACTCCATTCCAATATATTTAGGAGCTGAGATTCCTTTTTAATTGTCACTGCTTGTCAGAGCTTTCATCGCCGGGCTCATTATTTGAAACAACTTCAATCAGTGTGTGTGTGTGTGTGTGTGTGTGTGTGTGTGTGTGGGGTTGACGTCCAAATGGCATCTCCACCTCATGGGATTCGCTTGTTTGCACAAGAAACCCAATAATGCCGTTTAACAAATATCCTCTGCTTATGAATATATCTCCAGTAGAGTGAGCTCTTATATGTCGCTGTGCTGGTGCGGCTGACTTTGAAGGACTTTTTAAAGGAGCTTTAATAATAGAACAGGAGGAGTTGAAGCTCTGATCCATTAACATTCTGCACGCGACACCAGCGATCTGTCTACAGAATCTCCATAACTACGTTTAATGGCTCGTCACAATCAAACCAATCATGAAGAGTTAAAAATAATTTCCATTAGCCCTGAATTTGACAACGCCAACAGGAAGCAATTGACTCTGCTCTTTGCCAGGACAGCTAAAAAGGTCAATATGAAAGTAGCTGTCATTTTCTGGATTACTGCTGCTTACTAGAGTTTGAGAGCTGTTTAGGCCTTTTTCTCTGCCATTGATTTACTTTTGAGGTGCGTACATGACTAGAATGCGACTCGTTCGGCGGAGGAACCCTCCTAGAAAGCTACAGTACGAGTGTTGCTACAGCACTGATCTGGCAGATAGTCATCGGCACACTAAATCAGCCTAGAGTGAGCTGGAAAGTCACGCCACGGATCGGGTTCGTCGATAACACATGCAGAATTTTAATTAGCAGAAGCGCCGCAAACAGAGACTCTCTCATAACAAGCAAAACAGGCCCCGCAGATGGCCACTATTGTATTAACCAGATCCAAGATAAACAAAACAGCACAATTTGGATTTATGCGACTACAGAAAACATGACATGGGTTAATAAAATGACACTTTTACCCCTGCATTATTCAAAAATGCAATAGTAATGCAATTCATATACAGTGACTTGAACACACTTTTTCTATAATGAACATTTGGGTATATTTCACATGGCATGAAGTCAGAAATGTCAGAGTGATACAACTGTCCTAATATCAATGCTTATTTATATTTGAGAAAAAACTGAAGAAACATAAAATCAATCAATCAATCAATCAATCAATCAAACCTCTGCAGAGCCTCAAGACTGTGTCAAGGTCAATACATGTCTTAAAATATTAGATCATTGGTTTTATGACAGGGCAATATTAGTTCAGGTTGTAAAATGTCATTGTCACCAAAAACAATAATATTTATGAATTAATTGACCATAATATAATAGCTGCCTATAGGACCGTGGAGTAGCTGCATCATGTGTTATTGGAGTGGTGTGAACGTGTACAGGTCGCTCTACCTGGTTGAAGTTGTCCAGGGCTTTGTGCAGGTTGGCATGCATGCCCATGGGCGGCTCATTGGTGATCTTGATGGAGTTCTCCAGGATGCCCTGTGGGATGATGTGGCCATCGGGCGAGGAGGACGGCTCCGCACTGATGAACACCCTGAAGTTCAGGTGGCTTCCCTCTGCATGCTGCTCCAGCTTCTTCTCCAGCATTCCCAGCCATTTAGCCACCAAGTGGATATTCTAGTTTAGAAAACAGCCAACCAGAAGTCGCAATTTAAACAACAAGCAATTCCCTGAAGCATTATCGTGCTGTATGCTGTTATTTGTCAGTACGGCTTTTGTAAATGGGATGTAAAAATCCTTTTTCTATACATGTAAAGTATCATGTCTTGCATGTCTTTAGTACTGTCTTAAGCTCTAAATTACAATGTTTTGCATTTTGTTAAAAATCTAATGCATGAAACAAAAACTGGTTACAAAAATAACTGCGCCATGAAAATAACAATGACTGATAATGCAGGAGCACAAACGATTACCTCCTTAATGCTGTTATCTGCAGAATATATCATTGTGCTGAATGAACTGTCACAGTGTTAAAATCACTATAACAGCGCTATTGATTCACAGAAAGATTTAAATGAAAGAACATAAACCTCTAAATGATATCAATATTGCAATTGGCTGGCAATGACTTGAAAGTACCAAGGATGAGCTGAAAGCCTCCACAAAACAAAGTGCCGCTTTAACTTTTAGCTTGTCAACACAAATTAAGGCTTTCTTTCTCCAGAGCACAGACAGACTTAATGTGTCTCTGAGACGAAACAGCAGCTAAAAGCTTCAGAGCCATCTGCAGTTTTTACTATCCCAGGTGAGATTTCTGTCGTTGGCTGTGTCTGAAACTGAAAAATGCAGGCGATTTCTCAGGCACATTCAATGTGTAAAATACGAAGATGCCTTCATGTTTTGTGGTTTCTTTAGGAGGTGATTTGATTCTCACTGAAAACAATGACATTCTGACATTCATTTTAATTCACTCCAATTATGAAGTCTATCCAATAATTTGTACTGAAAAAAGATAATTAAATTAGAAAAATGCACAACTGATGTGACTGTACTTCACAGTGAGTCATAATTTCATTATTTCAACGGATTTGTTCCCTCATACAGCATGTCTGTTGTAACTGGTCTTCCTGCTGAATCTGCCCGTAAAGCCTGATAACGGCTGGCTGAATGCGGCATATTCCTTCCAGAAAAGCCATTAAAGTTAAACACTATCCTGGCAGCCGCTTTTCAAGTAATAGTCGTCCCTGAGCGAATTCACCTTGCTCTCCAGGTATCTACTCATTGTGTATTTAAAAGGGTACATTAGCAGGAGGGGGAGTCTGGTCACCGTAAGCCACTTGATTCCCAGGACTGAGGATTTTCTGCTCTAGTATTAGCGATTGATTGCCTCTCTACAGTGAGTGGATTTCTGCATTTCTGCTGGCCGGGACCCCATGTGCTGCAATATAATTAACCTTCACTGGAGGGGAACTTTCCATTGACCCGCCGTCTCCCAGCCCGAGTCTGAATTCATAAGTGGACTGCAACAGGAGATGAGACGACGGATGAAGATTGTGGGAAGGCCGTACGGAGATGGGAATCTATCGAATTAGACAATTAAATAGCGCGTTTCTGATCAGCACAGCGTGCGGCGGATCAGCCGGAGGATTTCAAGTAAAGATGTTCACATTCTGCTGCCGTTTCATCCCCGTCGATAAGTCATTGTGATTCTGCGCAGGAGCCTCATTCCTGTGCGTTCAATGATGCAGCACGTTTATCTAGATGAGAGACGTCCGTATCGCAAACATCTGAATTCAGACCATCGCCCTCCTTGTTTTCTTGACATATTGATCACGATTGTGTTTTTTTTAATCAAACCGCGTCCATATGGCCAATTTGTACATTTGGGTGGCTGTTGGACGGCGTCCAGACTAATATGTGTAATGAGCAGCAGTGGCCAAGTGGACGCTGTCTTCACAGTGACATTGGGATGAAATGGCGGCACTCTAATGGACTCATTAGTGGAGTGTGGCTGTTTGCCTCCGTGGGCTGGCGGCAGCGGCGGCGTGAGTGTGGGGCATTTCTCTCTCCCAGCACAGCACAACATGTCATTAATCAGCCGGGAGGCACACGCTGGCCAGACATTTGCTTTGCCAGTTAAGTGCTAATGCACAAGCAGCATTCTTCATCTGAGACACGCTACCGTCATACCGCACTGGTTTACACATTTAGGGGGAAAGTACATGACGATTCACTAAAGAATGATGCACATCAGGAAACTGCTGAATGCAATGTGAACAGTGTCAGGTTGAAGGATGCAGCAGGTTATCACAATCTGGTGTACTTTACTATAACTGTACAGCATCACTCCACCACTGCCATCCAGGCCAGTGTTCTTTTAGAATAAATGAGATGCTATTATAGTTTTCATGAAACACGTTCAATATTTTGAATAGTTTTTATGTCTGCACTTTGCTTTTTCATATTCATTTTAAAGATTTAGAATCAGAATTAGACTTATTACCATCTATGCTTACACACACAAGGAATCTGTCTTGAGCTTCCAGTGCACAGAATTAGACTATAGACTTTGACTTAGGCCCCGTCCACACGGAGACGCGTTTAGCTGTATATGCATACATTTTGTATCGTATAGGCGTTTTGTCCACATGGGTCCGGCATTTTGGGAGAGTGAAACCAATATTTTTTTAAACCGGGTCCCAGAGTGGATAAATCTGAAAACGCCACCCTTGCGTTTTCGTGTGGACAGCGAATCCATATATTTTCTGAAACGATGACGGCATCAGCCCACGTCTCGCCCCTAGTCAGACACCGCTACGTCACGTAACAGCAACAAAAACAAACACTGAACGATTGTCTTTTTATTAACTAACATTGACACAGATTAATAAATGTATTGTTCCATGTTCGTCTGTATACCGCGCGCAAGGTTTATGCGCATAGTCCAAGTCTTCTTCTCTGTTTCGTGGTTTCGTGTGGACGCAGATATTTCTTGAGACGAGGGGGAAAAAAAGATCGGATAGGGAAAGCTCTGGCTTCGTGTGGCCGTAGCCTTAGAATGACAACAATTAAGACAAATGTAATAAGATAATGAATAAATGAATGAATGAATAATTCATGAGATTTCCTGCCCATTCAGTCCTGCTAGATAATGATAAACGAACTTGGCTTGCTGTCCTCAAAGGAGGCTCGAACCCAATGCTCGGCTCAAGCTCCGAGTTAGAACCCCTCCTAATTTTTTTCACGTATGTGATGGAGAAATAAAGGAAATAGAGGAATTCTGGAAGAATTGTTGCTGGAACAGTACAATGACTGCTGTTTATATACGCTCATAGCGATAACTGACAGGATTGAATGATTAGGTCCACCCGAGCTTATGTTAGGAATTTCATATAAATAACAGACAAAAAAGGAAATGGACATTATATGTATAGATATATTGCTATATACAATTATACAAGGGAATGTAAATAAAAGTTACGTTACTCTAAATATACATAAATAATATAAATAGTGTTGGGTATTGCACGTTTTTATTGGACAGTGGGGGGCATTTTTTTATTTTAGATATTTATTTTATTTCAAGTAATGAATGTTTTTATGGTTTAAGTTTTCTGAACTGGCTCCAGACCTGTGGGTCTGATTATGATGATCTTCACGTGTTTTAGTAATGACCTGAGGAAGAACTGTGTGATTTGAGGTGGTTTTACTGCAGTTTGTTTTACCTGTAAAATGACCCAGTGCCCCTCTTTCGCAGCCAGATCCAGAGCCTGTTCTGCCACCACCTCCTGCCCCTGGCCCAGCGAAACGTTGTGGAAATTTCTGTTGTCGAACGTATATCCCAGTTTTCTTCCTGAAGGATGTTATTCAAGGACAAAACAGACAGTCAGATCTGAAGTCATGTGAGGTGTTCTGTGTGCGGTCAGTAATTGCCTGGTGTGTGATCTGATAAGTCGTATTTAATCTGATCCCTCACACTCAGTCATTCATGGACAAACAGAGCAAGATAATCAATAAACCTTCAAATTGGCCTTTGAGGAAAAGTCTGGACACAGTAATTAGCCTGCTTACACCGACAGACTCTCTCAAACACATTAAGTTTAGTTTAAGACAGCAAATACACAGAATGTATTGGTCTGGATTGTAGGTATCTGCTGATCTTAACAGGCTCATTTTGAAAATGCCAAAATGACACCTTAGCTTTAAAATCACTGGCGATTACTGCAGCATTTTGGGGAAATTATGTAAATGGTCTTCATTTGGAGATCACATGCATCTGTACCGTGTTTCTCCACATCCTTCAGCGGGTCGACTCCAGGGGACAGGATGAAGAACATGGGTGTGGCGGCTCCAGACTCCTCATATGACACGGCAAAGTCCAGCGAGCGCCCCATCACGTACTTGCTGCCCAGCTTCTCCTCCACGAAATCTCTGAAGGGTGAAAGAATCGTATTTGGCTTTTTCAAACTCATTATGATCATACTGTAATAATGATGCACTTCCGAATCATAATAAAGAGCACAAAGTCAGCACATCTGTGGAAACTGATTGTTTTATGCCCGATTTTTCACTTGCCGACAGGTTTTGCGAAATCGCAGACAAATGCCTGAAATCGGAGGCAAATCGGTGCTCGTTCACGTGAGTGACAATCAGGCAGTGTGAATTATCAAAGACGCGATCTGAGGGAATCGCAGACACGTCGCCGACGCCCGTGAAATATTTGGAATGCTAAATATCTGGAGCTGTCGGCAATTCACAATCCTGCTGTGTGAAATGAGTTCTGTCTGAAAAACACATCGGCGATGAGCTACAGCCAATGAGAGACCAAGATACAGGGCAGCGGGAAATTGGGGAAGGAGTTAAATGAAACGTAGTTTGCGGACCAGTGTTGCCAAATCCACGATTGCCGCCGGTTGATTTTTATGTCAGCAGGTTGAAGCGACCCCAATAACGTGATATTTAGGCCCTGGAATGTGAATTGTACTAAGAGAACCCCGCCAAAAAAATGTGTATTTTACCCCCCCTGAACGCAATTTTTACTGGGGGACCCCCTCGAAAGCAATTGGGCTATTTTCAGGCTAGTTTTGAGTAGTAATTGGGCGGGTTTTGTAGCGAAAACCTGGCAACCCTGCACCAGACAGAGCTGTCGGCGATTCTTCCTATTGTAAAGTCATGCAGTGTGTAACCTCCTGTCGTCGTTCCATCGTGCAGTGTGAACACTGCAACAACTGAATGCTACCCCAGATAGTCGTTCAGTGTGAAACCAGTGATGCGACGTCTTTGAAAATCGTGCAGTGTGAACTCGGCATTAGACACCGGCCTGTGCTGTCTTATTATATTAACACTGCCTGTGTCTCCCTAAAGGTCAAGCATCATGGACTGTAGAAACACAGAACTACTAAATATATAAAGCAGGAATGAGCGAATATAAAGATAATGTAGAAAAAAAAATACTATCCATTGACTAGGCTGACTAAGATTCTGGGACAGATTCAATTGAGATCTGATTCATGAACAAATTACTCTTATTGATTTGAATCAGTCTGACTAAATGAACTGAATTCATCAGAGCTTCATCGAATCACCATCTGACTCACTTATTGAGCCGCACCTCTAAATGAGTCTTTACTCAAGGTGTAGATTCACACTTTTTTTTGTAACAATTTTTTCAGTTAATGAAGTAAATGTTTTGTAGGAATGCAGCTGAGCAAAAACACAGATTCACACACTCCTGGGAAAACATGTCTGCAAACACTGAGGTATGACACTGAAGGACGGATTGACATGTGACCTGACGGCGTAGGTCATTCTGTCGGGCCGTAGCGCTCTCATCATGCACAGCCTCTGCAGCGACGTCTTGTTCTTCCACTCCTGAGGGAACTTCTCTTTCTCCGGACACTCGGACTCTGAAAACTTCTTCCAGCGTTTAGCCGATCCTTCAATGTCACGGTCCAGGTTATGAAACTCCTCCATCGTACTGAGAGCCTGAAACAACATCACCATAAAATAAGCACATTTTCTATTAAATAAATCCTTAACGAGATAAAATACTGATTACAGATACCACACAAAACCAGCGGAAATGATAAAGGTTCAAAAGGCACTTGATGCACAATATGTCTATGGACTTCAGATTATGTGAAATAGTCCTGCGGTGTCCAAATATGTCACGTCGTCTCAGAATTAATATGAAGCCATAAAAGCTGCATGCATAATAATTATAAAATACTTAGCAAAAAGCTGGAGTTTAGCATGTCACACTGCAGGACTTTCCGAATATATATCTGATGTCTCAGCTAAGCGTTTCATCAATAATTCAAGTATGACTCATTTAGTATGCATTATTTTGCACGTTGTTGAGTGGACGGTGTGCAATCTTATCAGACGTTATGATGACAGACATGTAAACCCTGGACAGAATAAAGAGCTCAGATACAACATTGTCAAAGTGCTAATCAAATCGAACTACAAAGTAAAGTGTCTTTATGGCACAAACTGCTGAGTAAACATGAACGTGTTTCATCATAACGCAGGCTTTCAGAAGTGCTTAGGCAGCAGAACAGAGGATTTCCTATTGCGCACTTATATTTATCTCCTCTCGAAAGAACAACGCTGTGACATACGCCATTCTTTCATACGGAGTCTCGGCTCGACCCGAAGGTGCCGAAAGCGGCGGGAGAATGATGATGACTCATAATCCCAGAAAGCCTTGCTTATGGGAAACACTGTATCTTAATGGCAGATTTGAGCACATTACGGACTCGTGGACTCTTAAATGAGATCAGATTTACATTCCCATCGCTGACGATGTGCTGGAGAACAGCAGGAAACCTTCTGAAGGTTCGCACTGAAGGTGAAGTTAGTCGTTTAGAAAGCGGTAAAAGTTTTCAAGACAGAATAGAAGAGACAGGAATTGCTAGATGTACAGTAGTGCACTTAAACAATAAACTAAGTGATGGTTTCTGTATAATTACTATTTATTCCTAATAGTATCTACGATGAAGAAATATACAAATTCTAATATTATAGGAACAGTTCAACCCCAAAACACAACAACAACAATATATAGGGTCACACTTTAGTTAGGAGACCAATTCTCACTATTAACTATTAAGGCTTTTGCCTTAATAAACTCATCATTTGCTGCTTATTAATAGTTAGTAATGTAGTTGTTAAGTTTAGGTATAGCGTAGGATTTAAGGCCCGTTCACACCAAGCACGATAACTATAAAGATAACGATAAAGATATAGTTCTAAAAATCGTTCTCAATATTAAAGAATAGCATAGTTCACACCACAACTATAACAATACAGAGGAACGATATCGTTGTTATAGTTATCGTTCTTGGTGTGAACGGGGCTTCAAGGATCTAAAATATGGTCATGCAGAATACGGCATTAATATGTGCTTTATAATGAGCTAATAAACAGACAATATGCTAGTAATATGCATGCTAATAAGCAACTAGTTAATAGTGAAAATTGGTCCCTAAACTAAAGTGTTATCATATATTAAAGGTGGGGTATGTATTTTTTCAAAAACTGAGTCAGGCCGAGTACCAAAACAAACTTGTAGCCAATCAGCAGTAAGGGGCGTGTCTACTCATGATGCGGAGGAGAGAGCGCTCAGTGCACAGGAGGACGGACATTAGCCGAGCCGAGCGACGACAGAAAGATAGAGATGGCGGATAAAAAACATAAGAGGAAAACGTCTGCGGAACAAAAGAAGGCTTAAGGCAAGAAGTAGGACCCG
>NW_015626872.1:334823-341786 GCF_001515625.1 Sinocyclocheilus rhinocerous
ACGATAAGGCAAGAAGTAGGACCCGTGTAAATATCGGATCAGCCTTCCAGTGCTGGAGAGAACTCAAGGAGCGTAAGGCCTGCGATCGGACGCCGAGGTTGCTTTGTTTCTTCTCGATAGGTGAGTAAGACCGTGTCTACACCGGACGCGACAGTTGTCTACGCGACTAAAGTCTACTCTACACTGGACGCGACAAAGCGACCACTGAAAATCATTTGAAATTTGTGTCAATATGTCATAAATAGAACACAGCAGCAGCAGTTTTCTGTCGGGGAAGTGTACACAGCATCACTGATTATAATGAGTTCTATAGTATTTTGTCGCGCCGCGCCACTCGCGTCTGGAGTAGACACGGGGTAACATTGGATTTGCTTTGTTTCACAGAACTAATCGTTGCCTGGGTTGCGTACGTATGTGTGGGGCGGAGCTATCAAAATAGGGGCGAGACCCTTTTGGGGAAGGGGCGTGTTTGTTTTGGTGATTGGAAATGTCAACATTGGCTACCAGAAATCACTTACCCCACCTTTAATAATAACAACAACAACAATAATGCTAATTTATTATTATTATTATTAACAATAATAGTTGTTGTTGTTATTAGTAGTAGTAGTATTAAAGCTAATATTTACTGTATATAGTTGAAGTATAAGAAATTAATAGTTTACCCAAAAATGAAAAATTTGAAAACACAAAGATCTCATGTGGAATGTCTGAGCTTCTGATTTCATACCATGAATGTGGATCGTGATTTATTCAGCAAAATCAAAAGCAGCAACAAAAAAAAGCATCTTGACGTCAACTTCAGCTAACAGCTTTCCTGACATTAAAGCTCATCTCGCTTTTGAGCAGATTTGGTGAACGTGTTTGAGCAGCCAAATGAACCTATATTAAGATATGATGAGGACAGAGAGTTTGTTCAGCGATATGATGATGCTTCTGCTCCCTGCGGCCACATTTTCATCCTTTCGTACAAATGAATAATAGAGAGACGTGAGCAAAGCAAATCAAAGATCAACACAGACACTGACGTCCTTCACTAAAACCGTTACACTGAGTAACTCACTTTAATTCCTCCCCAGGAGTGGTTGGACAGGAAGTCGACGGGTGACATCAAGCCCGGCTGCACCGGGTAGCGCAGCAGGAAGTCCAGCTCGCGGGGATTGATCTCTTTATTCATGAGCAGGACCTAAAGTGGAGATAAATGCGTGTTTAAGAGAAGCCGGAGGAGCCGTGGCATATGTTGCGGATGCGGAGGCTCACCTGGAAGGCCAGCTGGGCGATGTAGGTGAGTTTGTCACACTCGAAGAGCCCGCGGGTGGTGTACTGGAACACCAACGACGTGATGCTGTCGATCAGATTTAAGACCCGTTGTTTCAAGGTCTCGTCTGGGTCGGCTTTTAGTACGGCATTTTGAAACACAACGTTGAAGGCCTGGACGTGAGGAGCACACAAACGCACGCATTACAGGACAGAGAAAGAACTTGATTTAATACTCTTCTGCTTTTCTCTCATTCTCTAATGAAACACTTTTGTAACTAGTTCTGGGGAAGATCAAGATTCCTCTGCATAAATTTGTACACAAAGGAAAAGGCAATTATTTTTTGATAGCTGTAAATTGTATCTTGTCAGCATGATGACTGAAAACACAAGAAAACCAGCGTACAAATTAACTATACATTCATAATCTATTCTCCATTTATGTCTGCAAAGCTCTTCTTATGAATATTAAAATAAAGTGTTTCCTAAAGAATTCTGTGCTGCAGTTAGACAAGTTTATCCTTCTGGGTTTAAGTCTGACAATAGTATTGATAACTTGCATCTCAATACGTGAGTCACATATATAGATACTTTGTGACTATTTTTGAATGATTCATTAAATGAACAGATGCTGGAAGCAGCATGTTTGCTTTTGTTTGCAGCCAGTGATGACGTGTTGCCTATTTATTATCTTTGTATTATTTCATGGTACACAGTCTAAATCTCATCACATTCAGTTTGGATCAAACGATAGCGCAATATAAAACATAATAAAGTATAATAAATGTAGCCATAGTGATCCCTGTGTTATTAGCTAGTGCAGTACTACACTGAGCGTCTGTAGAACATTATATTAACTGCTGTAGTTCATGATGGCTAAATAGTTGTGTTAGTATGGGACAAACACAGCTCCATAAAAGCAGGAGAGAAACACAGTAACTAAATCCTGGAGCACTGCGAAATAAACAACAGGTTTTTAAGAGCTTGTGCAGGTCAGGTTGGCGCTACCTTCAGAGAGAACTGGTACATGGGATGGATTTTATTGAGGTCGTTCATGATGAAGTATAGGAGCGAACCGCGGGCCGCCGCCAGACGGTAGTGTTCCCGCGCGTCATTGATCTCAGCCTCCGTTACCTTAGCCTCTTTCACCTGGAGCGCAGCAAAACAAGATCAGGATCATTATTAATTTGTTAATATGTGTGTTATAATACGTGTGCTGCTGAATTTCATCACTTTCATGACTAATAACTCAAATAAATATCAACAAATGTGACCCTGGAGCACAAAAGCAGTCTTAAGTCGCCAGGGTATATTTGTAGCAATAGCCAAAAAAACATTGTATGGGTAAAAATTATCGATTTTTCTTTTATGCCAAAAATCATTAGGATATTAAGTAAAGATCATGTTCCATGAAGATATTTTGTAAATTTCCTACCGTAAATATATCAAAACGTAATTTTTGATTAGTAATATGCATTGCTAAGAACTTCATTTGGACAACTTTAAAGACGATTTTCTCAATATTAAGATTTTTTTGCACCCTCAGATTCCAGATTTTCAAATAGTTGTATCTCGGCCAAATATTGTCCTATCCTAACAAACCATACATCAATGGAAAGTTTATTTATATCGTTTTGTGGTTAAAATATTATTTTATTTTATTTTTTGAATATATAATTACATAAGTGTATAGACTTATACGTCCAGCTTGCCTTTTTGGTTATGTGTGTTGTTTTTAGTGTTATTGTAAGAATATAACTTACATTTTGTTGTAATATTCTTATTACATTTTGCTAATGAGATTGTATTGACTAAAACTACATTCATGAGTGGATTTTAATGTCAGATTTAACCATAAGTTAATTAATTATATTTTTATATATTTCAATTTTATATTTTTATAAATATTATTATTATTATATAATTTTTTATATAAATGGTAACTTTTATTTTAATTTTAATCAAATATATTTTATGGAAACTGTTGTGCTACTATCAAACTGTACATAATATGTATATTTATTATACAGTATCTAAAACTGCAAAAAAAAACAAAAAAACATTGAAATTATGACAGTAAAAGACTGAAAAAATGCTCTGGTAGAAAAATGTTAATTTGTTAACTAGAAGTTCCTGATGCTATATGGTGAAAATGGTGTTTGTCTGCATATTCTAATGGTAAAAAGTGATTTTAATAATTTGTTTAATTGAAAGTTAATGAAATATATACTGATTTGCAGATCTGTAAAACTTAAAATATACTGTATTTTTATAGCAAAATTCATTTATTTACTGTAAATCACTCATGGGAAGATGTTACTGTAGCTGAAAACCCAAGAACACACCTTGACTTCAATCTCGGCCGCCGTTCGTTTGGTTATCTCCAGGTTCTCCACCAACTCGATGTCTCCCAGGAAGTTTCCGGACGCGGAGGAGAGCCGTGAGAGCAGGTTGTCCTCCAGAGTTTTCAAAGTGATTTTGAAGCCGTTCTGTTGCTTTGTGAGGTTCGACTACAAAGTAAAAGACACAGAAAGACGTGTGTGGAAGGATGTGCGAAGATTCGTGAAAACAAGAGCCAAGGGGCAAAGTCATGGACATGAGAGAGCATCTGAACAGCTGCAGAGATCAATGTATGCAGGAGAATTGAAGCTAGTCTTTGCGCGGATTAACGGACATCAAAAACCACATCCGCCAGCGTGTGATGGGATTGTCAATGCTGATGGATCCATTTCCCACGTTTGGATAGAGAAACAAACACACACACACACACTCTCTCGCTGATGATCTCAAATCAGAGAGCCGTCATCGCCGGCGCGAGTATTGAACCGTCAAGACAAAACTCATTCCTGAAGAGGTCAATCTGCAAAAAAACTCAAGTATAATAACGTCGCTCCGTCAGTGACCACCAGAGCCTCTGTGAGACTTTTACAAACAACAGCGCTGGAGAAAAACAGCTGGGTTCAGAGACACGACCTCTCATCAGAGAGGAGGAAAACAGGTATGTTCAACTATCCCATCCTAATGAGTCACTCATTAATGATTACATTTCCACTGGCATCTTGTGTGTCCAATTAACCCAGACCTGCAAAACAAACAATTAACTAGCAGCCCCACGCTTATTGTGAAGGAACTCGGTACGCTTACAATCTCAGCCGAGTAATTATGCAACCCAAAGTGACGTTGGTCAGATGATTTCAGAGGAGCAGAGTGGTCCTGCTCATTAGATGAGACTGATGCGGCTCTCCACCGATCACAGTGACATTTACTTCATCTAATGGCCTTGGCGGATGTGCAGATCTCACGAAGTAATAAGATAAAAAAACTGCTCAAGTTTGCTCAGCGCAATTATGTTGGTACTGCATGATGTAAAACAAGCCAGGGATTAAAAACAAACCCTCTAAAAAACATCTAAATAAGAAAGCGCATCCCCGCGGTGCGGTTGCATAAGATCTAATTATAAATCCAGCAAACACTGACCGGAGTATAATGATCAGCGAGGAAACTCTGCTGAGGTGCTGAGGGATTGTCACGCTTTTCTTGCAACTTTTAATATTAATTAAGATGATAAGAGAGTTCAGTAGCGTTTCCCCATCTTTAGGATCTCAGCTATGATACACTAATTAATCAAGCTTCATTAAGTAACATTTAAATTTTACGGAATGCACATCTCAAAATAACCGCATTCACTTCCTGTCAGTTATTCAAAAACACTTCTTCAGTTTGTTGTAATTTGTTCTCAAATGAAAGCTTCAGCATCTGACAGACATTTCAGGAAGAGGAAATTAAGTAAAATGAGAAAAAAAATGTTGATAGGCTGAAAAAAAAAAAAACTTAATGGGGAAGTTCTTAATGTGGCACAATTGCATGACCATTCCAGCTAATTACTTACAGTAATGTTATGCTAATGTACTAATATACATGTGCGTATGTGTTGGTCATTAAAAAAAAAAATGCTCAAGGAAAGTGTGCTAATTATATGCATGAAAGTGCAAAAAGTAAAGCACCAATTACCCTTTTGTAAGCAAAGGTGAGAAGACTGGAGCCTCAAATATGCGTGCAGAACCGCTATGATTGACCATTCTGTCCGTCAGCGCATGCTGACTAATTATCTTTGAGTTCAGCCAATCTAGACCTCAGAAATTGATGAATCCAATTAAGCTCCAGAACACCTGTCAAATACAATCTACTTAACCCGTCCCGCAATTAAGCGTGGAGAGAGTGATCTGATATGGCTGTGATGTTCCTCAGAGAGCATCTGATTGAGAGGAGACCGACGTACCTTCAGCTCCTCCAGGTCGGGTCTCTCCATGCTGACCACGGCTGCCAGCAGCTGGTCCTCCAGCCCATCCCGTGTCACCGTGAAGTTGACCAGCGTACACTGAGCCTGGAGCTCCGGCTGGTAGTGAGGGTTTGCCAGCTTGGTGTGAAGGATCAGACGGAAACTGGGGTTGTACTCGCATTCCTTATCGCCGATCTTTATGTAGCTGTAGCGGATTAGAAACCAGAATCCTCTCATTATTTTATGACACTTTATCTATTTGCGTCTGTAGATTTCAATTCCAATCTGTATCTTTAGAATTTTTTTCTCTTACATACAGCAAACTTTAGTTTTACATGGTGTTTGAACTGAAATGTGTGTTGGCAGTGTGTGTACACATCAACCCTATAATGATAAAAATCCAGCCAGTACTTTTTTTTAAAAATCCCCAATAATAATGATCACTTTCTCAGATCAGACTGTTCTGAGATTCTTGGCAGAGTGACATAGTTCTGCTCAGGCCCCTCCCACAATTGTTGATTGACAAGGCCGTCTTGCCTTAGACCCGCCCTGAGTGAGCTGTACACAGTCCACCATTGTTTCAACACTGGAGCAGGGACGTAGACAAGAATGGCTCCTAAGTGATTGAGGTGTTTTGTTGTTGGATGTAATAATGAACATAGCAGTCGTCATTTACTCCCGACATCTGAGCCGCTGAAGACGCAGTGGATTACGTTTGTTTTTGAAGGGATTGCACCCCCCGATCTACCTATGTTCGTGCGAATCATTTGTGATCCAGTTTCACCTACAGATGAAGTGAGTATACGTTTTTTTCTTTATAATGTGCTAGTTAGCAAATTCCGCGGCTAAAGTTTACAGTCTCATGAGAACGGTTCATCACCCCACAGAAGAGAGGGGCGGAGTGAGCAGAGCTCATTAGCATTTAAAGGAACATGCACTAAAACGGCTTGCTGTGAACAGAGCTGTTTTTGACAGGGTAAAAAGGGTGTTGTTTTACACTACCATTGAGAAATTTTAACCAAAGTATGTTATAGACTTTTCATTAAGACCCTAAAGAATCATATCAACTTGTGGAAAATGCACATTTAAAGGTGGGGTAAGCTTTTCTGGTAGCCAACGTTGACAATTTAAATCACCAAAACAAACACGCCCCTACCCCAAAAGGGTCTCGCCCCTATTTTGATAGCTCCGCCCCACACATACGTACGCAACCCAGGCAACGATTAGTTCTGTGATACAAAGCAAAACCAATGTTAAACCGTGTCTACACCAGACACGAGTGGCGCGGCACGATAAAATACTATGGAACTCATTATAATCAGTGATGCTGTCTACACCATAGATATACAGTATATACATATCTATGGTCTACACTGGATGCGGCGCGGCACGACACGACAAATCCCCGACAGAAAAGCTGCGTTCTA
>NW_015626872.1:341922-356254 GCF_001515625.1 Sinocyclocheilus rhinocerous
TTCCTCTTTTGTTTTTTACCCGCCATCTCTATCTTTCTGTCACTCGGCTAATATCCGTCCTGTGCACTGAACCCTCTCTCCTCCACATCATGAGTAGACACGTCCCTTACTGCTGATTGGCTACAAGTTTGTTTTGCTATTCGGCCCGAATCAGTTTTCTAAAGCGTTTTTGAAAAATCACTTACCCCACCTTTAATGTACTGTGATTAAACAGCAAGGTTAATATAATTCACCTGTGGTGTTTTGCCTTAATAAAAGATGTTTGAAGGTCACATTTTACCACCATATATAATGATAAACATGACTAATAACTACATTATAACGCTCTCACCGTCCTTTCTTTATGGTTTCACGTCCGAGTAGCGGACCGAGCACTGGATCCACCGCTTCCTCCAAATTCTCAATGAGGACAACTTCACCTACAGATAACGCTCTCTCGATGGAGTCCAGATATCTGCATTAACACACACACAGTAAAGCAGACATCAGTAATGAATCGGGTTAAGCAGATATGGTGTGTATGCAGACATAATGTGTGTTCTACCCTCTCTGTCCAATCCTGATGATTCGCAGCTCTTCTCCGTATTTGCTTTTGATCCATTTGATTCCCTGCAGCTGCGGATCCACCATGAGCGGCCATCGTTCGCAGCTGGTGAGTATGGTGGCGTTTTCAGTCG
This sequence comes from Sinocyclocheilus rhinocerous, assembly GCF_001515625.1. NCBI lineage: Eukaryota > Metazoa > Chordata > Actinopteri > Cypriniformes > Cyprinidae > Sinocyclocheilus > Sinocyclocheilus rhinocerous. Next base: position 342,600 of record NW_015626872.1, read on the forward strand.
ACATCCGGTCCGCGGGCAGACCCTCGTTCTGCCAGCCTGCGATGTCAGCGTCATCCGTCAGCATGGTCAGCGGGTCCAGACCCGGAGTCACCGGGATTGGCACCTGCAGGAAGAGCACTCATAGACTGAACCCTCACAAAAACAAATGACACCGATTAACAGAGGAATGAACTACCCTGTTGAAAAACAGAAACAGCATATGCTGGTTAGATATTGAAGCATGACAGCTGGTTTGAGCTGGTTTAAGCTGGTTATAAGCACATGACCAGCTTAAACCAGCTCATAACCAGTTTAGGACCAGCTCAAACCAGCTGCCATGCTTCAAAACATACTAACCAGAATATGCTGGGTTTTTCAACAGGGTATGCTTTAGATTTCAGGTGAAAGCCACACTGGCCTTAATCAAACACATGATCACAAAATCTCAGTCTTTAGCCAGTGGGACAGACCTTGAGCTGGCTCAGGTACGGCCTCCAGCTGTTGTCCATCAGCTCCAGGCGGTAACGTTTGGTGAAATAGCCCAGATAGGAGACGAAGGCAGTGATGAGGAGCACGTCTCCACACAGAGTGCTCTCCTGATGCCTGAAGCTCTTCACCGCCTCTGCCCAGCGCACATTCTCCGATGCCAGACCTCCAACCTGAATACACACAACTCTATGAGTCTGACAATATCATTCAAAACACTCACAAAAACAAGCTCTAAGTAAAGTAATAAATATATATTATATTAAAGTAAATGACGTGTTCACCAAAGACATGAGCTGTTTCTATTTGCCGGAAACTCAGAATCACAGTAATTCTGACAAGCGTATATGTCTGGAAAGCATTTCGTCCATGTTCATTCCACCAATCAGAAAGTAGCAGCAAGCAAAATTAGATCTTTAGCTCCACCCACTCCCATAAAGCACCATGAATGACAAATTGAATAGGTCCCCTTCGCTCTCAAAATATTTTAATATTTGTATATTTATTCATATTTAGCAAAAACTTCAAATGTATAGTTTATATATATTAATTTGATGTCATTCACATTTTATGTCATTTGCCATGCTTTATGGGATTGTAGTTCACGTTTGTCTTTTTGTCTGATTTTCAAATACTTTTCCTGCTTCAAGTCTGTAGTGTTGTGATCCTCCTCATAGCTGGTTGGTTTGGTTCACATCTTATAACGCTTTAACCAAGACTTGCGAATGCAAAACGAACGTGAAAAAGACTTCTGGTACCAGTGCCACTGTCAAAGTGGACAGCACTAATGCAGCTTATTATGAAGTGCAACCATTTGGATTCCAGGCCAGATATTTAAAGGTGCAGTATGTAATTATTTAGATTTTGCTTGAGCAGCAACGACCAATTCTGAAAACCGGCATCATTTGCGTGATTGTGTCTGCTGCCCGCAGTGGTGTGGAAATGACGCACTTGACCTTTAACCCCTGGTCCACACCAAACCCCTTGCACATGTTCAGGTCACTGCCGGATCACTGCTGTTCAACACACAATTATTCCCAGATCAAACAATCGCTGTAATGAATAACTCCAGCCGGTGCGCTTCAGGCAAACTAGCGCTGCTGCACGTGTTTGTTTGTGTGATTTCCTGCTGACTTAGTATTGCTGCATGCTTCAACGGACAGCATAAATGACTTATTCTGGGGGTTTGCTGCATTTTAATTATTATTCAGAATTTTCTTCTGTTTTGCTGGCTCATCTATTTTTTTCTTAATTAAGACAGGAAGCAGCAGCTCTGGGTGTAACGTGGTGTTGATGCGTGCAGCGCTGGAGACTCACCAGGCGGTTGGCGAGAGCGATGGTGCGTGCCGTGGTCTCAGCCTCCTGTTGGCACCGCAGCTTGTCTGCTGTGGCTTTCTCAAACTTCGCCGTCAGCTTCGCCAAGTTCTCATTAAGTTGCTGTCAGGAGAAGAACACAGACAGAGGATGTTATAAGACAAAACAGGGGTAATGAAGTTTTAGTCTCAAGCTACTTGGAAAAAAATGAATTCATATCTGTAAAAACTCAGGTGATATAAACAAACAAATAATAAAACTAAATAATAAGGACTTAATTTTAATCTACATCAACATTTTAGGTAAAAAAGGAATTTATAAGGGAAAACGCACATTTTACGTCACGCTTCTTTCAAGTTTTTCAACACTTTCCACCTTTTGTCTTCAGTAATTAATTTTAAAGAGAACCGTGGTGTGACAAATTAATTTTTAAAAAGTAAATTAATATAATATAAAAAAAAAAAAAACACTGTTAATACGAGACCATTTAAGCTGTATGCATACTAATAAAAGTTTGATCAATTTTAGATTAAACATTTTAAATGTTGGCTCATCCAGTCAAATTTCTGTCTTTTCACTCATGTTTGTAGCTGCTTCATCTGCACATGTTCTCCAGTGTTAATAGAGCAGTCAGAACAGTATAAAACTCTACTTACATTGATTTTTGCCTTGATGACGGAGAGCTTTTCCTGCGCGGCGGCAAGTTCGGCGTTGGCTTTGCTCAGGGCTTGTCTCTTAGGCTCGACCTCGCAGTAAACCTCATAAAACTTCACAATGTTGATGACCCAGGAGCAGAGGCCGGCCGCCGCGTTGGATTTAGCTGCTATCAGCTCAGGGCTGAAGTCTGGGTCCCCTAGGTACGGCTGGATGGCTTTGAGACAGTTCTCGTGGATGTTTTCCTTTTTGAAATGGATCAAGGCGTCGAGGAAGGCGTCGACCTTAGCCATCATGACTTTAGCAGCCTTCCAGCTGCGGTCCTTGGGAACGCGCCCACCCGGGGCCATGAGGACCATCACAGCGGCTGTGACGTTTGTCACGGCGGCTACAGGAGAGCCGAAAGACTTCAGCTCTGTCAGATTGTTCTGAAAACAAGAGTCAAAACAAGATATACATACAGTCAGCAAACCTTCTATATATATATATACATTATATATACTGTAAATCCATCGTCAATAATGCACATGTATGGCGAAATCAGACCTTGTTGAGAGTGTTCAGAGCCTCCTGTGCCGCTATGAGCGCAGGTTCGGCTTTAGCCAGGTCCTCCTCACAGTCTCTCTGTTTGCGCGTCACCTCCTCAGCGATGATGGCCACCTTCTGCTCCTCTTCATCAGCCACCGCCTTCTCCCGCGCCACCTTCTCCGTCTCCACACCCACAACCTGGATCAGTTTATCTGCGCTCTCGTTCTTCAGCTTCAGCTCCACTTCCTGTGCCGCCAGCTTGGCCTTCAGATCGTCCACCTAAGAGAAAGAAAAACAGCTGAGTATTGGGATGCGGTACATACATCAACAATATGTGTGAAATACTGTAGAAACGAATGGTGGTGATGACTACTTTAAACATGGTATGCCATCTAATTTATCAGAGACCACGAATAAGAAACACCATGACAGGTTTCCATTTAAAATCAGGGCTGTTGCCTGGCATCCAACATTTTATTAATTAGGCCTTATGTTACACCCTAAATGACAAAGGAATTTATAGTATTGTTAATATTTAGCCAGTCCCTGAATTCTCTCAAATGTGTATGCAGAGCATTTGCAGCTTATATGGATTTAATAAAAGATTAAAAAATAATAAGAACTAAAATGCTGTAAAAAAAATACTGTTCATGACACCTAATGGACTAATGCATTAACTAATGTGTAACAAATATGAACCTTATTATAAAGTGGCATCATAATATTATATGTGCTGTATTTATTCCCTATCAAAGTTTGTTGAGGAAGTTAATGAACTTGCAGCTATCAGCTAATTGCATCAGCAGTTCTTCTGAATAACAGCCTATTTGTTTTTTTTCTACACTCATTGTTAAATCCTATTAGTGATATTATCAGAGAAATGAGCGCTCAAAGTTTTAATTGATAAACGACAATCACTCGTTTGTGAAGAAGCGCTGTTCACAGATATATGGACGGATGAACATTTTTTAATAAACTATTTCTGTTTTCATACGTCACAATGGGTTGAGCTGCTGGCACTTATTCAAACAGAGGCCAATTGGGAAAAGCCAATCGGGAGAGAAAACTGGGCGAAATACACAATTAGCTGAAAACTGTTGTCAGACGCAATCCAAAGCAACACGACGCGGCTTGTGAAGCAAACAAACAGTCAAATACGGCTGTTCTACAGCAATCCCCAGCAAACTCCTCTCGAATCTGTTTCCTTTCTCCAGACTCCAAATGAGCTGATTAGCTTTAAGAAAACGAGACGTCAGGGATGAACTGCCCCCTCAGGTAGCAAAACCCTGCAATACTCACAAAATCAAGTTGCTATCATGTGGGTAATTAAACTGATGAATAGGAGGTAAAGACGAAGGAGGACTAATTGCCCAGAAAGCGCAGTCAGACAGCGCTCTTATGGCTCTTGGTGGAAGTTTCTCCCTCTCTGCTCCTCAAACTACATGAAACGCCTAATGATCCTCTTCAGTCGAAGAGAGCAGAACATCCTTACAAGTTTACATCAAAGAGCACGAGCCTAATATTGCATTGTTAAAATACCGTAAATCATCTCAAAAGAGACCGTTTGAGATGAAAAGGCAAAAGAACTCTTCGATAATAGACAATTGGCGCTGCTGTTATCATCTACCACAAGGCTGGACTGATCTCGGTCATCATCATAAAGAAGGTTACATCATAAACATGCTTATCTTGAGCAAAGAAAAACAATGCAGATTCTCATTTAGACATGCACCGCTTAATGAGTGGCTCTAAAACGGATAAATCCACCTCTACGCCCCCAAATGTGGGCAGGGACCAACTAGCTTGAATTGATATCCACTCCCCGCTAATTACATGTTACAGGGTCCCACCTCAATAAAGCAGCACCAATAAACTTTCTGCCTCATTAGCGGCTACTTTTAATTTAGATTTCTAGCCAGGCCGGCTCTCCTCTCATCGCTAATGTAAAGAGGTTATTCTGGTGGGCGTGGATCTCTAACAGCACTATCGGATGTATCTTGTGTATGTGTGAATTCTGACTTTACATTTTCCCCTCCCGTCGCTTGCAAGCTCAATCTCAGCACACAAATGAGCTTTCTGATAGCTTTTCCACTGAAGGGTGGAGGGACGAGGACGAAGCGCTGAAGCCATTACCTGAGAAGAGCGTTTGAGCCGGTCTGTGCCGGCGGGAATAACGTGTCAGGAAGCATAAAGCTGCTCAAACAGAAGGACAACATTAGATAAGTCATAATGTCTCAGTCATAATAATTAGCACAGTGTAGCCGAGAACACAATTATTGCTAATAAGGAGATTTGCTGTAGAAAATGTCAACCATGTCACTCATGCAAAAGTCACCGGCACGTTGCTAGGGTGTTGCTATGTTGCTAGTCTCTATGATAGTCTGAGGCCAGAAAACACTCGGAATAGACGGTGTTAAATAGAATGAAATTATTCTTCGTTACTATTTTCATCCGTTTTCACTTAAGAAAAAGCTTCTGAAAAATTTCCATTCCTAAAAAAGACATTCTCTAAGGTTGTAAAAATTTTTATTTATAAGTTATGTTAGGATAGCCTCACACTTGACTTAAATCCTAAAATATATTGTTTATTTTATTTTTAAATATTAAAATATAATAATAGTAGCTACACATAATACAAGTTTTTTTAATTAACTAGCTAACTGACATTGCTCACACAGGGTATAACTACATCTCCAAAAAATGTTTGAAAATTTGTATACTTTTTTGAGATATTTTTTTCCTACCATGATTCACTTGTGCTGTTCCAGGTCAAAAATGACCGGTCTTCAACAAATTACGGTAACGCTTCACTTAAAGCCTTTATGTATAATGCATTATAAATGTTATTAAAGGGTATAATGCATTATAATTATTCATAATGTGCACTGTAATACATTATATCTTGTCGTAAATAATTATAACCGAATTTAAATGCATGTGTAACAATGAATTGATGTTATAATGTATTAACTGTGGTTTCAATTATTATTCATGAGATTGTACAATGTATTATAAGGTGCATTACAAGGCATAATTAATGCATTAAAACTACTTTTATCATGCATTATACATAAAGGCGTTAAAGGGATAGTTCACCCAAAAATGAAAATTCTGTCATGAATTACTCACCCTCATGTCGTTCCAAACCCGTAAGACCTTCGTTCATCTTCGGAACACAAATTAAGATATTTTTGATGAAATCCGAGAGCTTTCTGTCCCTCCCATAGACAGCAAGGGTACTACCATGAATCATGATCAAGGCACAGAAACATAATAAGGACATCGTTAAAATAATTCATGTGACGTCAGTGGTTCAACCGTAATTTTATGAAGCTACGAGAATAATTTTTGTGCGCAAAGAAAACAAAAATTATGACTTTATTCAACAATTCTTCAGCAGCACCACGCGCATGCTTCGTGATGCTCTCCAAAATGGCGCCAGGGTGATGCGGAGGAGAATTGTTGAAGTGTTGGATTCATCAAAAATAATCATGAGGGTGAGTAATTAATGACAGAATTTTCATTTTTGGGTGAACTATCCCTTTAAGTAAAGTGTTACCCAAATTTCTTATAAATAAGCACAGGTTTTGTCTTTCTTTTTGAATCTAATTTATGGTAGGCCTCATTGATCCGAGCTTATGCTCCTCAGTTTTTCAGTGAATATTGACAAAATTACCCAAAAGTAATGCTTTTTTCACTCAAAAACTGAGGTCTATTAAGGCCTACGATCAATCAGTTCCAAAAAGAAACAGAAAACCTGAGCTAACTGAAAGAAAATGAGCTGAAATCTACCGTACTCTGGGGTATGGGATCAAATCCTCAACAGTAAGTTTGAATAACAGTGATAGTATTGCTCATCTTACATGCTAAAATTATACAGTAGGCCATAAAACCACATGACAGAAAAGAATGACATTTTCCTAACACAATAATCATAGATCAATAGAAGCCAGAGGGCTGACCGGGTGATGTTTTTGACAGACTTGCTCCATTAGCGGTGACAGGGACAGCAATACGTTTGCTGGGAAGAGAAACACTGAAAGCACATCCTACGCCACTCGCATTTAAAACACCAGCAGCATAAACATTAAAGCTGAACCGCATCAGACTCCTACTGGCTCCTTACATGAGGCGCATGTGTTTCATTTACATTCAAGAGGACCTATTAATGAAGAATATGTATGCTGACCACTGAAAACATAAATTAGCTAATGGTACATGAATTTATAACATGGAAATTAATCTTATAGCTGAGCTGCAAGCACTCACTCCAATGCTTTTAATGCATGTCCCGCTTTACCTTCTGGAATATAATTATTTTTATCCGTTTCACCTCCACTCTACCATTATTATGTACAAATAATTAAATACAAGTAATCAATAAAAGTGTTTAATTGTTTTAAGGACAGCAGTGAAAGAACATCTAGTTCTGTCAGGACCAATATCATCAAATATGATTCTGCTCTGGGCAAGAACTCCCTTCGCATCAATGCAGTCTAGCATGGATGAGAGCAGGGAGAGCAGCAATAACCCCCCCCCAGGGTACACAGAACAGAACCAACATAAATGTATTGCAAATATCATTAATGTTTAATAAGGGGAATCAGAAGCCGATCCTGACTGGACGAGAGGAGGAGCTGGGGATGGAGGCGGGTAATTAGCTATTGAGCAACGCGAAAGCTGCTGATAATACTGAAGGACCTTATATATGGATGCTGTGATAGGTGTCGCATCCCTATGGGTAGACGTGGATCAGCTGAGAGTCAGCTGATGCGAACTTGACTAACGTGACATGCCAGAACTAACGCTTCGCTTGATTTCACTGGAAGCAGCCAAATAATCTTAAATGCCAGTAAGTCATTAGATATTTATCTTGTCATTTATTATGCTATGCTGAGTGAGTAACTCTGGGTTTATAGTTCATTGACATTACACGATAAGGGCCTGATTTTGAACAGGCACACAAAGAGACGCACCTGAGCCGTCGTACTGTTGAGCTTCTCCAAGCCGTTTTCCAGCCGCTCCATCTTGGAGGTCAGATCTTTCTTCTTGAGTGCCAGCAGGTTCCCGTACAGCTTGATCTGCTCCAGGAAGGACTTGGGCGTGGTGTAGTTGTATCGCCGCTCGTTGGCCAGGTAGTCTTTTGAGGTCTTGTTCACGCTAATGTGTACGTAGGCCATGAATTTACTCACCGAGTCCTTCACCTCTGGCTAGATCAGTGAAAAAAATGCAGTTCATACATGAAATATAATTACCAGAATATTGCCAGAAATGTCATACCACTGAGTCGTCACAGCTGTTTAATTTTCCCCTGAAATATAATGCAGAAACTGAGTGCACAGTGCTTGGCCAATCTAATTATGTTCTTCATGACTTGAGGCACCTCAGAAAAATAAATAAATAAATCACACTTTGCATTTGCTTTTGAATGTATTAGATGACATTGAGACACATTACTGCAGTAAGAGAGGTGCGTTTGTCTAACCAGCTGAGACCTTCAGTGCTCTGGATTGAGGGAATCATGATAAAACCATTTGATGAAGATGTATTGTTTCTGAGTTGATGGGCGTCTCACCTGGATGTGCTCCACGTCCTGCAGGAACCTCAGGCTGACCGACTCTAGCGCCTCCTGTGGCCACTCGTGGAACCAATCGATGGCGGTGCAGTTGACCACCGCAGGAAACTTCCTGCTGCGCACCCTCAGCTTACTGCCCACCGGAGAGAAACACAGCGCCACCTGCAGGACAACATCAGTGTTGGTTAAACGCTCTCCCAAAACAATCACAGGAAGGCGGTGTCAGTTGTAGCTGGTTGGTGTTTTAATATTATACCAGCTTCCTTGGCTATTTTGATGGTAACATAATATAAAATGGCAATTTAAAAACCTATAATGAGGTTAAAAATGAACTACTAAAATGTCTTCAAAAGTGTTTGTTGAGTGGTTTTGAGTTTTAAAAAGTCAGTAGACATGACTGTAAACTGTTAAACTGTTTCTAAAATGTCAAATGCATGGTGCAATAGAGCGCAACAGTCAGCTGTGGAAGAAAAACTCCATTCATTTTCTCACTAATTGTTTTTTTAAAAGACAAACCTGATGTGAGCTCTTAGATTGTTAATTGATTAATCATATATGCTGTTGTTGAATCTGTTCCTGTTATTTCAACTTATTTTTAGAATAAATATATAGTTCAGTCATGAAACTCTAGATTGCGCAGGCGAAAACCTTTCAAATTAATACAGAATGCGGCTGCAAGATTAATTTTTAATGAGCTGAAAAGAATGCATGTCACACCTCTGTTTATCAGTTTGTACTGGCTACTAATAGCTGCTCGCATAAAATTCAAGGCACTAATGTTTGCCTACAAAACCACCACTGGCTCTGCACCCCTTTACCTAAATTCATTACTTCAGACTTATGTGCCCTCTAGAAGCTTGCGTTCTGCAAGTGAACGTCGCTTTATTGTGCCATCCCAAAGAGGCACAAAATCACTTTCACAGACTTTTAAATTAAATGTTCCCTCCTGGTGGAATGACCTGCCCAACTCAGTCCGAGCAGCTGAGTACTTAGCTATCTTCAAGAAATGGCTAGAAACACATCTCTTCCATCATTATTTGACCCTCTAACTCTATTTTATCTATTTGTTTTCTTTTTGTATCCATCCATCCATCCATCCATCCATCCGTCAATCCATCCATCCATTCAGCTGTCCATCCATGCATCCATCCATGCATCCATCCATCCACCCCTTCGTCAATCTATCCGTCCATCCATCCACCCATCCATCCATGCGTTAACCCATTCGTTCATCCATCCACCCATCCATCTATCCGCCCATCTGTTCATCAGAACCAGCCCTCGGACAGACCGCCTCTCTGTTTGTGTTGATCTAGTCCCATTGCGAGAGCTGAGACTCTGTGTGTGAAGCTTTACAAAGGCAGTTCGGAGCCTAATCTTTCTCACAGGCTGTGGGAGTATAAAGGCTTCATGATTCACTTCTGCTCACGTACTTTGAGTTGCCTACGGACACGGTCGATGAAGAACTTCCAGCAGTTCTCCCTTGTGTCCATCAGACCCTGGCCACGCACTTCATTCCTTAAAGAACCGATGATGTTCTCCACCTCATCATCAGGGAAGAGGTCTGGGATTTCACCTGTGATGAAGACAAAACGATGATGATGGAAGCAGAGCAGTCAGACAGATGCTGGCAACATCTGAGAGCATGCTATCAGTCTTACAAAGGAATATTCCAGCGCTCTGAAAGATGGAAACAGCCAACGGCATTATAAATATGCCATAGACCATAGGAAAATAATAAAGCACTCTGAAAAATGACAGTAGGCCATGATTTAGGCTGTAGACCTGGGAAATATAACTAACACAATCATACTTCATACATAGAAATGATTTAAGTGGGTGATTTAAATTAGCGAAACCATCTTTTCAACCAAATATTCACTGTGACATGTAGATTCAAAATGTTTAAAGCAAGTACAGTAAAAAATAAATATAATTATGTTTTCCACACAATTTTTCACAAGATGGACAAAACATGGATCAATATATTATTTAAAAAGCAATAATTACCCACATACTGTAATTGTTTGCTAAAATGAAATGCATATTAGTAACAAAGATGCACATTAATGATAATCATTGTATCATCATGATTTTAATATAGTTATTAATAATGTTGTTAATTTTTAAAAATAATGTAAATATTTTATCTTTTTTTAATAACATACAAGTACACTACTGGAGCAGTTCATTGAACAGTGAAGATTCAAACAAATCGTTGAATTCATATTTAATAATTTAAAATGATGAATTAATTAATTCAAATGACAACTGCTTACCAAAATAAAAATCTCATTAGTAGTAAAAACACATATTAATCATCATCATTAATTTAATATTATATTATTATTATTATCCTCATTATTATTGTTGTTAATAATACATGATGATAATATATTTCTATTAAATAAATTTTTTCTTTTACTAACATACAGAATAGCTATTGGACCAGTGAACATTTTCAGATTATTCAAACTAACCATCGAATTGATTTCTTGAAACAATGATTCACAGTAATTAATTAAAATTCCTTCATATTTCCAGCCATATAATCACAAATATACCCCATGCATATCATCTGGCAGAGAGAGCGAGCTCTACGTGATGCCAGTGGGCACAGACACACAGCAAAGCTTACCAGACGCTAAAAGGTCGTTCACCAACACGAGGAACTTCTCATCTGCGACCTGGGCATCTGTCATGAGGAGCACCATGCCAATATTCTTCACGCCAGCTTTAATGTACAACGCGCCCAGATCGCTCTAAAAATACACAAAACAACAGTCGTACACCATGAGCTCCTCGTCCTGGTATAGTCCCAGCAGAACGCTAAGAGATGAAACATTACAGGCATGAAGGCTGATGAGCTCTGAAATCTCATATTGTGCTCAAGAGCTCCTCTGGTAATTGCTAATTATTCCATTCTTTTTTCAGACTTTTACAGGGCAGAGTGTGAATTTGCAGCAAGGTGATCTATACTCCGGCGAGGAGCATTACAATGAATATTTGATAGGGCAAACAGCAAGCAGTTTCAGTGGAGATTCAGTGTGATTCTGAGCAATGGAAGCCGCTCTGCAAGCATGTTTTGGTTTGGTTCAGGCTAATAAACGGAGCGAACCTTGAGATCAGGGATGCCGTATCCTTTCTTCAGCGTGATCTGAAAGACCTCCAGGGAGCTGATGAACGCCGCCAGCCTGGTCAGGCTCTGCTTCCCACTGCCACCCACCCCGACCAGCAGAGCATTTCCCCGCGGAGACTCCAGGATCCGATTGATACGGCAGCTGAAGCAGGAGAGACGAGGGTCAGAAGGGTTAAGGAGATCAAATAGAGTCATGCGGAGGAAGAATCAAACTTCATCCTGCTGAGTAATGCCTAAATCCATGAAAAGGTTTGTCCTGAAAAATCAACCACTAAGATTAGCTGACTGGTTTATCAATGGATAGCATTTATTATATAGTGTGTTTAATGCTGATTAATACATATCAGGACAATCCAATGACAGCAAAACATGCTGAAATGAAGACTTATTTTAATTAACTCACTAAAAAACCTGAAAGCGGAATTGTTTATTATTCGGTCAGTAGAGTTTAGAATCGGCACAAAAGCCAGATATCACCAGTGATTTGGTCTGGATGCAAAACTGCATGTACATAATTTAAAAATCAATTAGTTGGTGGGTTGCTAGTCAATTAATTGGTTTTAAGGAAGTTGTTGTAATTATATTGGTTTCAGTTTTTTTTTTTTTATACATTTTATACATTCTTTTTAAATTAAATAACTTTTATTCAGAATGTATTAATCCATTTATTTATATATATATATATATATATATATACATATTATCACCAACCTATTTTGGGTAAAAGTAGGAAAAATAATACTTCTCTGTAAAGAAATTTGAAGTAAACATATGCAAATCCAAGTTGTTTTCATTAACGTAAATATATACCTCATTGTTATGTTCTAACCTTGTTATATTTATCTTTCAATAAAATTATATGCCCTTAAAGTTGTGGCAGTTTTTCTCTGTGGTATCAAAAATGGTATAGAATATCGATATTGTTATCATATCAAAGTTATAAATTAAATTCCCCCGGTGAATGTGCCACCATAAATAGAGTTTAAGTCTGTGGGAAACACGGACGTTAAAAACAACACAAGACGTGCCAAAGAGATCCATCTAAATGCGTTTGAGTGTGAATTAAAAAGGGAAAATTTATAGATACATAATAACTTTCGTTAAGTTGATATCACACTTTCTCAGAGGGTTTTAGCATGTTTAGCTGTATAGTACATTATCGCAACTTATCCCGTTTTCTGGTATACGTTGCACAGTCTAAAGTAGTGCCCAGATGTTCATCCATCAGCAGAAGCTCTTTCTGGCTCTCTTACATATGAGACATGGCATCCTCGAACAGAACAAGGTTTATAGCCGCGTTGACTTCATTGTAGCTGTCAAGAGCTTCCAGCAGGGTCTTGTTCAGGCTCCCCCAGGACTGCACCACCATGTATTTGGGTTCACCGATGCCCGTGGCGAAATGGCAGTACATATTCATGGCCCTGGTCTCCTTTAGGGTCTCCTCCATATCCTGGTGGGAATAAAAAGCAGCCTTAAAACTCCATGAAATATTAAAAGGTGAATAACTAAGGTTGAGCGCTGCTGCCTTAGGAAGGAGCTCATGTAAATCAAACGATCGCCACCCTGAGATTTCATAGCGGTCGGAGACCTTTCCCTCTCCAAAACCAACAGAAATCGGTGTATTTCATGTGTCGATCAACACGTGTGTGTAGTTCAGGTGATTAGATGTTGCTTTAAAGGCGAGCAGAGGTGAAGAAGGAAAGTGCGATTTCTCTCCTTCACTTTCCTGCAGAGCGTTCACTCATAAGCCTCAGGAGGTGCGGGGCCGTTATGGGGTTAGATCTCTGCCACAATTCTGCGCGCGAAAGATCATATTTTAAGCACACAAAAGTGCATTTTGCACGTGCGCGATCTGAGTTATTTGGAGAAAATGTTCGTCTCGCAAAGAAGAAAGTATTTTGAGTGCACTAAAATCAATTTTGCATTTAAAATAAGTTTTTGGATGTGTGCAGACCTTCTCTTTTGCGCGTGCAACGTTTC